>NC_134403.1:206134715-206322215 GCF_038048845.1 Mixophyes fleayi | reverse complement strand
ACATCAGACTGTGTGTTTCCAGGTTAAAAGCTTCACGTCAATATATCTCTAAATGCTCACTTGGTGAAAATTGTACCAGGGAATAAAAAGGACATGGGATATGATTCTAAATGTAAGTTTGTCACTTAGAGATTTTAGTAGTGTGTTAGCCTGCACAATCAGGGATTAACATTAAAGTAATTTACAGCATATGTTTATGGGTGATACTTATCGGGACAGGTATTAAATATGCCATGTTATGCAGGGTCCCCAAAGAGTACTGTGGCTTCATTTGTGGTTAATGCCTGCCCCTGCTCTTTAAACTGTATGATGCCCAAATTTCACACTAATGTTTGGGAGTCAGTGTAGGCACTAATGTTTTCCAAATTTAGTTATTGGCAAATAAAACACTTATTGCAATACTGTGTTATGAAAACTTTACTACAATACATAACCTCCCCTGCCTCTTCAACACATGCATCAGGAAAAAAATAAGATAAACAGTAGATCTAGCCAGAGAGATACTAAGAATACGTCTTATCTGTCGCATTGCCATTGCTTTTTACTGGGTAGCTGAACATTTCCCTGTCTTAGTCCCATTGTTTATAAGGTGTATCTCCTGGTACACACAGCATTCTTAGCAATACATTAGCTAAGTGATGTCATGGTTCTGATGTATTGTGGCTATACATTTCCATAGCAACTGCATTCTCATAATATATGATGGTAATATTTTATCTGGGCACAGAGTCCCTACTGATAGATGAACGGAGACTGGGAGCCAGAGGCTGTTCTCCTAAAGATACCAAATGATTAGCAGAAACGCCCTATGGGAAACTGGAATAGAATATACACCGCAGTGAAAATGTATAGGGTGATCAAAATGTCAAAATATCCTTTTAAACATCATGCCATGTCTGATAACTAGGATGTTAGGCTGGATTTCCCAGTTAAGCATGGAAACCTGTATACACTGTCTATACATATAAGATATATTATTATGAAATGTTAACTTTTTCTTCTTAAGAAAAGCTGAGCCCTAACTGGGTGAGAAAAGCCCAAATGGAATAATTCTTCACTGTTCCTGCTGTTCTACCAAAACTGAATGGCAGACATTACAAGCTCCAACAGGAAAGTACACATTGATACTCCTTTCTAGAAGCAAGGCTTTCTGATGTCAGTAAAAGTGTCGTGGCCATATATTACTAGTGTGCAATATACTGTATTACAATGTCCTGCTGTTGCTTTATACTACTAAAACCTAGAGTGACACAATGCTAGGATAGATAGGTGAGATGCACATTATATATTGTTGGTTAAATCATTTATTTATGACTGTTCAATGATGTGAATAGTTGAAGTCACATGCATATGCACTTTATTGATATGTGTAGTACACAGTAAGCAATATTGCTTTATACGATATTATTTATAATTGTTAAAAATATAATATATAATGGTTGGAAACTGTATTGTAGTTTTAAATAACATATGCACATTTGTTAATGAAGAGAAGTGTTGGAATTAGGTGTATATATAAACACCTATATAAGACACAGTGGGGCAGATTCAATTGCCTGTTATTGCCTGCTTCAGAACATTGCGGCCGCACATTTTCTACTGGTAGTAGAGTAAAAATTAACGCCCACAGAGGTGCTAGCAAAAATTAGCGAGATATGTGCAAAACATAAATCCGCGCGAGGTGTCTCACAGCCGTTCCAGAGACACCTCGCATGGATATTTTCTCAATTAAATGTGCCCCAATATGTATTGTTTTTATAGATAATATATTTAAAGTTGATTAAGGTATAATATAGTGGGAATCACATGTATCTATGTCCTTTGGTGATGTGTATTGGATGAATTATGAAATGCTTCTTAATTTATTTGCAATTCATGAGTTTATTTATTTTTTCTGTGCACATCAGGCATTTTATTTTAGAGACTACTGAAGAAATCAGCAGGAAACTTCCAACTGATTATAGTTGCTTACATAGGGTATGACCTGTGCTCACTCATCTGTATTTTAAAAATGACATATGTTGTAGACTACATTCCCTGTAAGGTGCATGCACATAAGCTGTGAGCCCTGGGCACATGGATAAGGTCAGAGTGCAAACTGTTCACTCTCAAATGGAGTGGCAGATCCAGTGCTTATCCCTTCCCCATTTATTCTGGTTAGGTATACAAACTGTAATCGTATCTGTTGTAGTGCGTTTGCAGAGTGACAACAACACCAATCACAATAAGCAGCAGTGATGCCCAGGAGGGACTTTCTATAGAAGAAACTCTATTTAATAAAACAAAGAACAGCTTCCATTTTTACTACGTCTAATAATACATTACATAGACGCAGGGGCGGATCTAGGAAATTGCTATATCCGGGGCGATGTAGGGGGGGGCGATTTAGGCCCCACCCCCTTTCCGACTTCTAAGGCTGCCGGCGGCTGCACAGTATGTGCAGGTCCGTTCGGCAGTGACAATGTGCTGCCCGGCTGCTCTGATTGTGTTTAAAAAACAATCAGAGGAGCCGGGCAGCATACTGTCACTGCTGAACGGACCTGCACAGTGTGCAGCTGTCGGCAGCAAGCCCCTGGTAGGGGGGGGGGAATTCGCCCCGATCGCCCCCCCCCCCCCCCCCCCCCCCTCGTTTCGCCACTGCATAGATGTACCTGTGTTTAGGCATTCTGGGCCTGATCCATCAAGAACCGCAAAGTGAACACAATTTACGTTATTTTAAAACAGTCGGAAATTGCACACACATACACCCGTATTCAAGTACAAGCGTATCTCAAGACATGTTTTCATTTGAATATGGGTATCAGTACGCTCTGGCTATACTGCACTTGCCGTATGCAGACAGACACAACGAATTGCAGGATGCACACAATGCATATGTGCAATGTAAAGTCTCATCAGAACGAATAGAAATAAAATATTAAATACATGAACAACTGTTAATACTAATCCTTAATAAAAATATATTACTTTTTTTAACATGTAATACATGTATCAGGATTTTCTTAATGCCTACTGTACGTTAAAATGCATTTTTACAGTTGCTATTAATTACAAACACATGTTCTGGCATGCATACGTGTCCGTTATCACTTACACCTCCCTGTAAGTGATGCTAGTGATAAGGCTAAAAATCACGTATCTGAGAGTGTTTTTGAACTTGGCACACCCTAATACCCCATTCATACTGCACCAAAATCCCGGGTTTTTGCCGGGGCGAGCTCAAACGACCCGGGTCTTGGTGCAGTATGAATGGTACAAGTCAAAAATCCCGGGTCTAAAAACCCAGGTCTTCAACCCGGGATTAATCGAGGGGTAATTCCCGGGTCGGACCCGGGTCGTCTGCACTATGAATGGTGCAACCCGGGTTTTTCAACCCGGGTTGCACAGAAAACAAGCTGATTGGCTGTCTGCCTGTCTCTGGAGGATGATGTCATCGGTGGGAGCCCGTGGAAGAAAAAAAAAACAGTCACCTTTCAATGACATCACCATTTTTCAGCCAATGAAAACTGCTCTGGTGATGACTCCCACAAATTGCCAGGGCACAGACTTGTGCAGTATGAATGGGGTCAACCCGGGAAATTCCCGGGTCCGAGGTGCAGTATGGTGTTTCTGAGCTGGGACGCTCCGAGCCCCGGCAAAAAGCCGGCTTGAAAAACCCGGGATATTGCCGGGGTGGCAGTATGAAAGCGGTATTACTGTACATTGCCCACGTGCATACGCCCCTTCCCTCTCCCATTCTGCCCTTCAGATTGTAGGCTGTCGGAGGTGTCATTTGCGGTCGATCTTGAATTGAAAGCAGTTGCATTCACTGGCGTATAGTCTGTTTCTGAGCATGCACACAGCAATTTCATGGAAAGTACGGCACGTAACGTGACTTACGTTCCTTAATGAATCAGATCCTTCGTCTGTCTGCAGGTAACTAGAGAAACAACTCCCTAATTTTTTTAACCTTTACCTATGCAGCCCAGATCCAATTGATGGCTTCTCACTTGGACATGAATGTGGGTTATTGTATTGTGAAAAGACTACCATATAAGAATATAACTGACCACTTGGAGATGATAATGGGAGTATGGGGAACAGATAAAACTTAATAGCAGCTCTAAAGAAATGTGAGGTTTACAAGCAGACTAGAAGCATTGTTGCTGCTTTTAAGGCAAAGGGTGGTCACGCCAAATATTGACTTGATTTAGATTTCTCTTCTATTCATTCATTTTGCATTTTGTTAATTGATAAATATAAACTACTAACACTTCTATTTTTGAAAGCACGCTTACTTTGCAGCATTTTTTTCACACCTACCTAAAACTTTTGCACAGTACTGGATAGATAGATAGATAGATAGATAGAGAGATAGATAGATAGATAGATAGATGGATAGATAGATAGATAGATAGAGAGATAGATAGCATTTTTGCAACATAAATGTTTTCATTTAATAGGTTTATTTTCACTTTGTTTCATTAAGGAATATGACTTTTTTTTTATCAACAATCATTGGCAGATATATATGAAAGACTGCTCTTCCACTCACAGCCATAGGTCCCAGCAGATGACAGGTCTAGCTTGTATGACACATCTCCATGGCCAAGAGAATTTCCCAGTAATATTGTGCCATTCACAGTAGTCCTGTGTAAAACACACAATCAGAAGGTCGAAACTGCCTGTAGTCATAACAGCTAGGAGTACTCTGTGGGTGGTGAGAAGAGAGGAATGCTGATAAGATTAGTGTGTCTGATATTCATTCAGCTTGTAAAGCTGGGTACACACTACACAGTTTTCATCCAATAATCGGCTAAATCAGGCGACATACGACCGCTCGTTCAAAAGTCGGGTGAGTGTGTGCAGTGACACGATGATCGAAAGTCTGCCCAAATGGACGATTATCGTCTCATTTGGTTGGTCGTACCGTTTAATATTTTCGTTCCAATCTTGTTTCCGCTGTGTAGTGTGTATAAACTTCCGACCGATCCACAACAGTGAGTATGAAATTACAGCCATTGCTCACGACAACATGGCTGTAAAAAGTCGCTAAAGGGACGTCCGCTCTTCCCTTTATCGTCCTAAACAAGGCTAGTGTGTATGCAGTCCATGGACCGAGCGATCGGAACATCGATCTCATGTAAAATCGCTCGGCATAAAAAGTTGGTTGAAATTTCTGTAGTGTGTACCCAGTTTAACTTCTGACTGATGGTAGAATTAGTTGTTTGTTATTCAATGATGCATAAACATAATTTCTTAAAGGAATGTGCTTTAACTTCATGATGTAGACAGTCCATAAGGAATGGTTTAGCTATCAGCATCATCATTTATTTATTTATTTATATAGCGCCAGTCAATTACTTAGCGCTTTACAATTCGGAACAAATACAGTAATAAAACAATAATACAGACAGAGAAGTAGGAGGGCCCGATCCACAAGCTTACAATCTATGGGATTAGCTATCTTCATACTTACATTGCCTTCTGCAATAAGTGATGCTATAGGTTCCACTGCACAGGTGCAAGGATGAGGAAGGTGCCATTACTATCTATGGGTTCCTGTATACAAGTGACATCTCAGGGGCCCATGCTTCTGTGAATCCCTGCCTGATGTGACCAATGCAGAGGTAATTAGTTCCCTACCACTGGATTTCTTAAGCTTCACTAGTGTGACATACGGATGGTGCAGTGCTGCCAGTGAAGTAGAGCCGAGAGTAAAGAACTATAGTAGAGATGGGGGTGCAAACATTGCCTGAAAACTTGGGGATGGGGAGACCCAAGAGGGGCAGCACTTATAGAAGCCTAATTAGGAGGGAAGTGAGGTGTAGGTCAAGGTAGATGGGTAATTGAGGTGGCAGAAGTGCGCTATATGTGAGCATGTTGACTAGTGGTGTTCCCATACTAACATTATCTGATGCACACCTAGATCCATTAAAAGCATTTGGATTGGTCACTGCTGCATTCCTTGACCCCCAAAGGGACTCGTTCACTATGCCTTTGATACACTTTCTGCTGTATATTACCATGGTTTTTCAACTGGGGCAGTCTATTAAGGTGACATTATTACTTTATTCATATGGCTTAAGTGCAGAGCCGTAACTAGGGCGCAAAGATGAGGAGGGTTCCACCAGCGACTCCATCCACCTGGGATCCAGTCATCCTGGACACAACTTATGAAGTGCTTTTTTTTTTAACCTTCCAGCTTCCTTGAGCATTTTGAACATGAAGCTCCAATGAAGAGGAGATAAGAGGAGTGGCACCAACTGCTGGGCCTAAAGTAAGCAAAACAAAAAACTATAGGAGAGAGGGGATAAGTGATTATGGGGGACTGGAGGCATTGAATGGACACCGGGGGTGGGGAGACCTGGACGAGGTGGCAGAGAGATAACTCTTGTGAAGAGGGAAATGTGGTGCAGGTAGAGATAGAGAAGGGAATTTCGGAGGCAATGAGTGGGATGACGGAGAATGTACTTGAGGGTTGTGAAATTATAATTAATGGTATTGTTTTAACAACGTAATGTGCTTTTAATTTAATAGGGTTTATAGGGTTTCTTTTTAATAAATATTGAACTAGGGGCAGCACGGTGGCTTAGTGGTTAGCACTTCTGCCTCACAGCACTGGTGTCATGAGTTTGATTCCCGACCATGGCCTTATCTGTGTGGAGTTTGTATGCTCTCCCTGTGTTTGCGGGGGATGCTCTAATTTCCTCCCACACTCCAAAAACCTACTGATAGCTTAATTGGCTGCTTTCAAATTGACCGTAGTTTCTCTGTATATGTGTGTACAGTCCCATAACTAGACAATTCAGTGCCCAGGGCAAGACAGGGCACCGGTGCCCCCCATCTAAGTGGGAGTGACATTTGCCAAGTGGGTGTGGCCAACCTAATGTGGGGGTGTAGCTAGAACTTTACTGAAAGAATCCTGTTACACATTTTGCAAACGCATAAGTCAAATGCATGATATATATATATATATATATATATATATATATGCATGATATATATATATAGAATATATATATATATATATATATATATATATATATATATATATATATATATATATATATATATATATGAAATACAAAAAGACAGGGGGCGCCAAACATAGTGTATTAAAAGTGATTACAAATGTAAAACACTCTCCACAGATAGGTAGTACCCGTACCAAATGGTGAATATATCTAGGCCAGGATTAGAAATCACTCTGATGGCACCAGAAGGATAACTGGAACTTCTCAGCGAGCTTATTTTTCAAATAGCACATCCGATCATGATCCTGATGACTGGCAAGGATCTGCAGAATCAAATATAGCCACAATAGTGTGATATCGTAAAAACATAAAAAGATAGGAGTTAACTTCTTGAAAAAGTCTTTATATAAGACGAAAAGTGTCGGAGAGCTGTTCTTGTCTGTATCCTGTGACTCTTGTGGGATGTGTTTGGGACGTTGCCAGCTGGAACTCCTACTATCAGCGCATGTGCCAGAGGACAGATAAGCTTGTTTTTACTATTCTTATGTACGGGCATTTGTTTTACTGTGTTGCAGAGATTTTTGCTGCCATTAAATACATGTTTGCTCTGAGATATTTTGATATCTTTTTATGTTTTTATAAGTTCGCTGAGAGGTTCCAGTTATCCTTTTGGTGCCATCAGAGTGATTTCTAATCCTGGCCTAGATATATTCACCATTTGGTACGGGTACTACCTATCTGTGGAGAGTGTTTCACATTTGTAATCACTTTTAATACACTATGTTTGGCGCCCCCTGTCTTTTTGTATTTCATCTACTAGGTATGACACCTGCAGACAGGTGTTGAATGACTGGGGAGCTGCCTATTACAAAATTTAAGTATTAATTTTTTATATTTCTATATTTCTGCTTGTCACTTGTGCTCTTGTTTTGTAATAAGCGCTTTATAGCTTAAAGATTTTTTGGGTGTCATATATATATATATATTCACACACAAAACCTAATAAACCCAGTATCCGAGCAATTATGTATTATATATCAGAATTTGACTTACTGTTCCTCTTTTTTCATGTGTTCCAGCGGTGGAACTAGTTAGGTCAATGTTTATAGCTCACATATGTTCTAGGCTACTATTCAATGCACGGAAGTACAAGAATTTTCTGAAAATAATTAAAAATGAATATAAATAAAAAATAATATATATATACCGTATCTCCCCATGTATAAGACGCACCTTTTTCCCCCAAATTTTGGGTCTAAAAAAAAGGTGCGTCTTATACGCTGCAAGCACTACTTACCTCACTGAAGAAGTCGGCACCTGGTGTGAGAGAGGAGTCCCTGCTAATCGGAACAGCGTGTCCCCGCTGGCTGAATGAAACAGCGTGTCCCCGCTCCGAAAGCTAAGGCACTCAGCTAGGAGCCACCAGGGCCAGGGGGGCTCTCGGAAGGTGGGGGGCACCCGGGATCTGGCAACTGCCTGGAGGGCAGCACGCTCAGAGCATCAGATGGCACCCAGCGTGGGACGTCTGGCCCGCCGTCGGAGACCCCAGTCGTCTCAGGAAGCAAACAAGTGTCACCAGCGGGTCCATCAAGTGTTCTCCACTACCCAGGTGCTGCTGGCCGATTGTAGGCTCAAAGGTAAGGCAGAATATGAATCTTCTGAGTGGGAGAGCACAAATTATGCGACCATCCGAGATGGTGTCTTAGCCCCCCCGCTGGCTGTTTGGAACAGCGTGTCCCCGCTGATTGGCAAAAGAACCTTAAGGCCCTTCAGGCGCCTTCCACAGTCTCGGAGCTGTCAGTCTTTATGTAATACATCTTTTTTTTCATTTTGGGCCCCAAAATTAGGTGCGTCTTATACATGGGTGCGTCTTATACTTGGGGAAATACGGTATATATATATATATATATATATATATATATATATATATATATATATATATATAAAAATAAAAATATGAATAAAAATAAAAAAACAAAACTATATACATAAAAATAAAAATAGATATATTATAAAATAGAAATTAATATAAAAAAAATTAAATAAATAAGACAAAGAGAATTAATGAAATAGTGTGAAAATCATGTTAGAATTACTTTAAGTAAATAGTTGTGAGAGATGAAGTAAAATAAGGTGTCAGATCAGTGGGAGTAGAGGTGGGTGGGAAAGGAGGAAGTATATAAGTGGGATGGAATAGGAGGTTGGGTATGGAGGAGGTAGGTGGAAGGGATGAGTGAGAATGGTACTGGTATAAAATTGAGTATTATGCTCTTATAAGAGCAGTTTGTTGTGGAGATTACCTTTCCTCTCTAGCAGTGGTGGTCAGCGGTGATTGGCGGTGTAGCTGCGGCCAAGCGGCTTCCTGCATTAGATTTTAGAATGCAAGTTTGCGTTCAAATGCCGAACTTCCTGCTTTCTGTGGAACGCACATAAGCTCCACAGCTTCCGATGGCGGAAATGAGTTGTTTCTTCTGGGTTAAGCTGTCAGGTAGATGGAGATGTGAAGATTGTGTTTCAAGTAGGGCGATTTGTGAAGTAATTGCGCCAGGGCACAGAGGCAGGTAGCGGGAGGCTGCTGTGCCCCCTTGGGCTTGCGTCCTGGGCGATGGCACCTGCCTACTTATGGCTCTGAGTGTGTGTATGTTAGGGAATTTAGACTGTAAGCTGCAATTGGGCAGGGACTGAAATGACTGAGTTCTCTGTACAGCTCTGCGGAATTAGTGACACTAATTATAAATAGCTGCTCCTGCTATTAATGTAATTTGGGGTTAGTGTTTTGGCTATTAATAGCATGTAGGGACTGATAATGCAGTGTGGGGGGGTCTCTATTAAATGTAGTAATAAATGTATGTAATTTAATAACAGGGATAGGATCGGAGGTTATCCATTAAATGTTGGTGATATTGATTACAGGATTTGCCCAAGTAGCAACATAGCTTAAGACACCAGTAGCAGACAGTTAAATCTGCAAGAACAGGTAAGAGAGAGAAGCACAGTTGTACAACTTTTCCAGATTTTGTCAGGATTTTCACAGTAAGTATGTCCTACTTTACACTGCTCTTTCTCTTGTCCGGGCAGGGCACTAAAATGTCTAGCTACAGCTCTGCCAATCAACTCACAGCCATGGCCAAAAGATTTGAGAATGACACAAATATTTTTTTTCACAAAGTCAGCTGTCTGATGGCAATTTGCATATACTTCAGAATGTCAAGAAGAATAATCAGATAAATTGCAATTAATTTCAAAGTCTCTATTTGCCTTGACAATGAACTTTATCCCAAAAATAGCATTTCCACAGCATTTCAGCCCTACCTCCAAAGGACCAGCTGACATCAGGTGAGTGATTCTCTCTTTAATACAGGTGAGAGTGTTGATGAGGACAATGCAGGAGATCACTCTGTCATGATGATTGAGGGTGATGCTTGAAATCATTGTTTTTCCTCTGTTATCCCTGGTTACCTACAAGGAAACACATGCAGTCATCATTACTTTCCACAAAAAGGGCTTCACAGGCAAGGATATTGCTGCTCATAAGATTGCACCTAAATCAACCATTTATTGGATGATCAAGAATTTCAAGGGGAGAGGTTCAATAGTTCTGAAGAAGGCTGCAGGGTGCCCAAGAACGTCCAGGAAATGCCAGGACCGGCTCTTTAAGTTGATTCAACTGCAGAATCGGGATCCCACCAGTGCAGAGCTTGCTCAGTTATGGCAGCAGACAGGTGTGAGTGCATCTGCACGCACAGTGAGGTGAAGACTTTTGAAGGGTGGCCTGGTGTCAAGAAGGCCAGCAATGAAACCACATCTCTCCAGGAAAAAACATCAGGGACAGACTGATATTCTGCAAAGGTACAGGGATTGGACTGCTGAGGACTGGGGTACATGTTTCTGGGGTAATCATTTTCTCTGATGAATCCCCTTACAGATTGTTTGGGGCATCTGGAAAAACGCCTGTCCGGAGAAGGAAAGGAGAGCGCTACTGTCAGTCCTGTGTCATGCCAACAGTAAAGCATCCTGAGACCATTCATATGTGGGGTTGCTTCTCAGCCAAGGGAGTGGGTTGACTTACAATTTTGCCTAAGAACACAGCCATGAATAAAGAATGATTCCAAAACATGCTCCAAGAGCAACTTCTCCCAACCATCCAAGAACAGTTTGGTGATGAACAATGCCTTTTCCAGCATGATGAAGCACCTTGCCATAAGGCAAAAGTGATAACTAAGTGGCTCGTGGATCATAACATCAAAATTTTGGTCCATAGCAGGAAACTCCCCAGACCTTAATCCCATTAAGAGCTGGTGGTCAATCCTCAAGAGACAACCAAAAACCCACAAATTCTGACAAACTCCAAGCACTGATTAGGCAAGAATGGGCATCCATTAGTCACAAAAAGTCTACAAAAAGAAGGGTCAACACTGCAAATATTGACTCTTTGCATAAACGTAATGTAATTGTCAGTAAAATCCTTTGACATTTATAAAAATGCATGTAATTTTACTTCAGTACACTATAGCAACATCTGATAAAAAAGGTCTAAAAACACTAAAGCAGCAAACTTTGTGAAAACCAATACTTGTGTCATTCTCAAAACTTTTGGCCATGACAGTAGGTGGGTTTAGGGTACTCTATCTATTGTTATGTAGTAGTCGCCACCTGTTCTGGCTTTACACACTGTCTTATCTCTATTGGAATCATGGCAGCCACACTCTCTTCACCTCTTACTCAGAACTCAAGCATAAGACCTCTCAACTCTCTGACAGCTCAGCTCAGTTCTGCTCTGCTCCACCTCCCAGAACTCGCCGAGTCCATTATTTATACACTCTGGTCCTGCAAGTAACTCGCACCACACCCCTCACCTTATACTACACAGGGCATTACACTAACAAATGCACAGTACCTCTTATCTCGTTCTGTATGCAATTCTTAGTAACTGTTCCTATTCTTGTACTCATTGCTGTATTTTGTTCTCTGACGTACCACTTTAAAGTGCAGGACGCCCATTTCTTAGATCTGCATTTCTGTGGAACAAATGTCAGGCTTAGTAGTTTATACGCCATACTGAAGCATCATTAGTAGAGTAAATAAAAAAGCAACTTGATAAATCAGTATGGTGCTAAAGGGATGTTTGCACTGGATGCATATTTTTTTACTAAAGCTAATGACGCCGTAGATGCCTGTCAATATGGACTAGTAGCATATTAATAGCAACAACTGTTGAAAACTACTAGCTTACACTTTTGACATTTGTTTTACAATACAAGCATTAAAAGCATTATTTGATCCAGTCCTTAAAATAGTATATAATATTATAGCCCCTCTGTGTCTTCCTCTTTTATTATGTTTTATTTTTTTTATTACTTATCATTTTTGTACTTTGCTGATATTTTAGATTAACCAGTGTTTACAATTTGGAAATAAAAAAGATAAAAAAAACTTTTCTTTTCCAGAGAGAATTCAGATGGGTCTGTGAGAGTGGGAGGTTAAATATCAGTCCAAAACATTGGCTATCAGAGAAATAACAGGTTGCGGAAATAGAGTTTGCCAGAGAGGTTTCTTCAGTTTCTCATATATTTCTTCCACCTGGCAACAGTGTAAATTAGCCTACAGGACCCCTGCTGTGTAACTATTGTCCCTGGCTTTTTCAGGTCTCTCCCTCCACACCACAGCCCGTCTTTGTGTCACAGGGGGGGCCTTTGACGGCTTTTCCTTGAGGCCGGCTTCAGATTCTTGCACCTGCTGCCCTGCCTTCTACAGCTGGGAAAAGGAGGAGGGGAAAATGAGGAGGAGGGGGTCCTGGGATCAGTCAAAGCTGCTCTTCTGTCTGACAGGTCAACAAAAAAACGAGACAGGGTCTCTTGAGAAAACGCCATTCAATCTGACGTGTAAAAATTTAACTCAGCAAAGCCATATGGCTGGGTTCTTAGACTGTGAATCTGGGCTGGGGCACAAGTTTTAGTGAAAGTCAGTTATATTTACCATCTATGGCATCAGTCATGGGTCAGCTCGAGGCTTCTAAAAGCTGTGTTTCTGATATTTTTGTTTGTGGGCTAAACTCCACCTCACTCCGTCCATAGTTGACGTAAGCACATGTGAAGTTCACATAAGATTTTTAGATGATATACTGGGATTCCTAAAATGTCAGATTTATCTTAATCAGTGTAGACAACTCTTGAAGACCAGTTCTATTATTAAAACTCTATTAATGTTGCTGTCTTACATTTAGAAAGAATTGAAGGTAAGCTATAGTTTAAATGTGTGATTTATATTGTCATTTGCATTCTAAATTTCATTTTAAATTATTCCACAATATGAATCTAGCCAATGTTTACAGCATGTAGTATTGAGAGGCTTGCAACTGAGGAGAGCTGCCAGTGTTCAGCCTGGTGGAAAAGTCTTACTGTCTGGCCCAACTTTTGGTTGATCATCCTGTTAGAAAAGGACAAGGACAGGCCACCTTCAGCATCCCTCAGCCTCAACTCCTTACTTTTGATACTGAAAAGATTCCAAGCAGTTGAATGCCTTTTAGTTGGACAATTTCACACAACATTATTGGTTCCATGGCTTGACTATCTGTGAGTTGTGGGTGACATAAACCTACTGGGCAATGCTGCCTAACGAGATATTTAACAAGTGTCCAAGAATCCAGCTATTATTTTTGCACATCTGTGCAATACGAGTATGACTATATGATAATACTGATATTGTTATAAAAATACGTCAAATTATATTTCATTTAACTTATTAACTATTAAAGAGAATAGGTGTGACCACCTGTTGCAGTTTTATATAGCAGTGTTATGTGAATAACGTTTAGAACAAATACTCTATTTTATGCTATAGAACATTTAGGAATAGTTATCAAAACAGATCCACAGGAAAACCTACATCAACCTGTAATTTTCTTTTCTCCATATAGAAAATGAAAAAAAAGTTTGACCTGTTGTTATGTTTAGCATAACCTTAGCCCCAGTTTTCACAAAGGTCCCCCATGATTGGTACATTACAACTCGACATGTTAAACACTACTTGCAAATTATTTAGGAACATTTATATATATATAAAAAAAACGCATTCATGAAAACTGGTGCACAGCACAAAAAAGTTGCTGTAAGACATAGCAGCCAATCTCTTTTTTTTAGTAATGTGATTTTTGTGTGCCGTATGCTCCCCGTTGTCATTGGCACAGCCATTTTTTCTTTAGAAATATACTACTGGTTAAAACAATTTTTATTTGTAGCAGTTTTATAGAACTAGTTTATTTACTGTTTTTAAAATATTTTAGAGTCATGGTCTTTGGAGAACTATGGTGAATACCACATATTCCAATATGAGCCCAACTTTCATGCGTTTCAAAAAGATTTTCAGCATGAGAATGTTCAATCCCAAAATCAAGGTTTTGGAAATTAATAAGCATGAAATGACTGGATTTATGATTCATCTAATGTCAGAATGCTACTAATGCACTTAGTACTCTTCCCTATTGTATACTGACTGGTGGTGCAACAGACATCATGGTTAGATGGGATTTTATGATGGTACCTAAGGGGCCTCATCACAATTTTGCAATCGGGCCCAGACTTTTTTTAGTTATGCCAAGTGAAATGCTATAGAACTATATCTGGGTATGGGAATATTTATACACCTTTTAAGCACTGGCTCTCATATGCATGAGTGTGAAATGTGAGTTTGTGTTGTTCTTAATTCATTATTGTAATTGTTTTCAAGATTAGTAAAACATCAGTATAATTCCTCTTTAAAGAACATGCCATGCTGGAGACAATATATTTTGTACATTAAGTGTAAATCAGAGTATTTCTATGATCCATTGAAAAAAGAGAGTAGCAATATTTGTGCAGAGTTTAACACAGAATTTAAGGAAACTCTCAAGCAGAGAGCCTGTATTTGCATACGGGTCACACTGTTTTTATATGTACTCTTACAAGTTCAGGGAGCATAGACAATGAATCTAGTTAAGAGAAAGTACCTAGTGGCAAGCGAGGATAGTGTTATAAAGAGGGAGCACTAATTAATAAAAGTATTGTGAGGCTTTAGAGCATGCAGGCTGGCATGCTTATACTATACTTATTCCTGCTATATTATTATCTGTCATGTTATTCTATGTCTCTACAACTGCAGGAGAAAACAAGCATATTAATTCTCTGATCCATTTCACAGCACTTCATTGTTCCCTTATCCACATTATCATTGTGACCGATTAAAAGGCAGTTAATTCAGAGCCTCCAATGCGTAGGAAAGCCATCTGAAATGTTTTCCTCCGATAGCTGAGCAGAGATAGAGGGCAACAATGCCAGGAATGGCTCTAGGACATCTGTGTATGAGAAAGAGCAGCGAGGAGACTGAATGCTTTTTGTTTGGGGCTCCCAGATTCCAGAGTAACAGCAGAGAAGTCCGGCAGACAGAGAGACTGTGTGAAAGGGTCGAACGGATCTTTTCATCTGGATGGATTCTTGCAAGGCCAAACACTCCAGCTGTCGTCACACTGGAGAGAGACACCCCAAGCATTGACGTGTAGGTGGTGCATAGAATCTCCATTGTGGACGCACATCAGTGCTGGACCTGACTCAGCCTGTGTGTGCTATGGATCTCATTGTTCCCCTGCTGTGTATTGTTAATGTCTATGTTCCATCTGTGTGAGCTACAAAAGCAGCCAGCCCAGCAACCTTCACAACCGCAAGATGAAGGGTTCTACATATGGAACTTCAATCCTGTAAAAATGATACATAACTGCTTCTGATTTACCAGTTAACTGCTTAAGGCACTAATGTAATAAGGAATTGCTACAATAGTTACAGCTGAAGTGCATTTCCTTATGAAAAGCTAACATACAAAAAACTGCTTTATATTAAAGAACTACTTGACCGAACTTCAAGTTTAATGCTTTAGTAGGATAAAAAAGACTAAGCACAATTCCAAATATGCAAGGTTATATTAAATAAAATAGTGCAATTAATCCAAGATGAGTCAATAAAGGTTTGGTTTTCAATTTGTATAATTCAGTTTCTCCTCTTTTTATCAGGCAAAGGACAGTTAATTGAAATTCACTTATTTGAAATAGCAAATTAAATTATTATATTATATACACAGTGGTTGAAGTGGAAATTTAGAAGGCAGTAGGAGAGGTGTCAGTATGCCATACCACCACATACCAGCTATATATATATATATATATATATATATATATATACACACACACATATATATATATATATATATATATATATATATATATATATATATTACACACACATATATATATATATATATATATATATATATATCACCTGCACTCACCAAAGACACTATTAATACTATTTAAGCTATACTCT
Source organism: Mixophyes fleayi (assembly GCF_038048845.1). Lineage (NCBI taxonomy): Eukaryota > Metazoa > Chordata > Amphibia > Anura > Limnodynastidae > Mixophyes > Mixophyes fleayi. The sequence goes on along the minus strand of NC_134403.1, from coordinate 206,305,912 downwards.
GTTAAATATATAGGCTCGGTATTAAAAAACTGAGAATGTTAGTTTCAAATATTGCAATATATGTTAAGCTTGCCAATTGAGACCAAAGTCTTCCCCTTCTGGCCAGTCCTACACTGAACAAAAATATAACATGATTTGCTATACTATTAATATTATCATGATCTAACATTGCAGGGGCGCACGCAGAATTTTAAAAGGGGGGGTTTCCCCCAGCGGCACTGTATTATACAGCAGTCGCGGCGCTGTCAAAGAAGCGTCTGCGGTGGTGCTGTATTGTCCAATACAGCACCACCGCGGACGCTTCTTTGACAGCGCCGCGGCTGCTGTACAATACCATGTCGCTATGTAGCCCCTGATCTTCGCGGAGGGGAGGGGTTTCTCGAGAACCAGAAACCCCCCCATGCTTGCACCCCTGCATTGCTATGCTTTAGATTTGGATTAAGTCTTACCTGCACAAAGCTTTTAAAGGTAAGTACATCTCAAGCAACAGCAGTTAGATACATACAGTGTCAGACTGGGGCATGAAGGGCCCACAGGGGGAATACAATGGTAGGGGCCCACCAAAGGGGGTGTGGCCAGTCTCTAGAGATGCATAACCAAACCACTAAAGGGGGTGTGGTAAGTCCATGAAGGACAGCTAGCACCATAGTGTAGTATATAAAAATGCAGTGTATATATAAAGAGTACAAATTCTTGACCTGCCCCTTAGATTGGGCAGAACAGTCATCAAAAATCGGGATTGTCCTACTATAATCAGAAAATTTGACAGACTATCCTGCTTTCTCCAACCTGTTCTTGCCACTTTCACCACCTGTTGATGCTGGTTTCTTTAGTTGCGGGTTGTCTGGATCCTGGAATGTTGGGGGCCCTATTTGGAAAAAAAATGGTTTTTTTAGAAAATTCCAACCAGCCCCGGCATTAAATCATTAGGACCCACAATTAGTGCTGAGGCCTTTCTTCAGCCCCAACATTGAAATAATAGTATTCCCATTTAATAAATAGATCTTTATCCCTCCAACCAACCCCAACATTAAAGTAATAGTATTCCCATTTAATAAATAAACTTATTTCCCTCCCTGCAAACAATCCCAGCAATAAATTAATAGCATTTATGTATAATAAATATACCTATTTCCCGCAACAGCGAATGCCATTAAATAAAATATTAAAATTAAATATTTATTCCCATTTAATAAATAGACCTCATGCTCCCCAAACTCAGCCCCATATTTAATTAATATCCCCAAATCATCCCATCTTATAGTAATAGCCCCCACTTTAAAATTAAATTGCCCTACCATCACCCCGCTACGAAATAGCACCCATTAATCATCATCATCATCATCACCATTTATTTATATAGCGCCACTGATTCCGCAGCGCTGTAAAGAGAACTCATTCACATCAGTCCCTGCCCCCCTGCTAAAAGAGGCCAATGCCATCAGGGAATACTGTTGCCATGAAGGGTTGTACTTTGTTGTAACCTCCACATGAAAGCCAGGACCCAATATTATCCAGCAGAGCCTTGCCCAGGGCATTACAATGCTTTTGCCAGCTTGCTTTTTTCCCATAGTACATCCTGGCTCTATCTCTTCCCAAAGTAAAGACATACACGAACCCCGACAGCCCAATGATGTAAAAGAAAAACATGATTCATCATACCAAACCACCATTTTACTTTGCTTCATGGTTCAGTTCTGGCACATTGTAGGCACCTTCGGCGGTGGACAAGGATCAGCATGGGCACTCTAACCAGTCTACGACTGCACAGCCCCATATGCAGCAAGCTGCAATGCACTGTGTGTTCTGACACCTTCCTATCATAGCCCATATTAACTTTTTGAGCAATTTATGCTAAAGTAGCTCTTAAGTAGGATTGGAGCAGATGGGCTAGCCTTTGCTCTCCACGTGCATCAATGACCCTTGGGCGCCCATGACCCTGTCATCGGTTCACCGGTTGTCCATCCTTGGACCACTTTGGTAGCTACTAACCACTGCATACTGAGAACACCCCAAAACACCTGTCATTTTTTATATGCACTGAACCAGTTTTAACGAGTGCCAGGGGAGACAAAGTCACACAAACCGCAATCCCCCTCGTGACACCCCAGGTACTTACCCGATCCTGAGGTACCACTATGAGACACACCGTGCTCTCCTGCGTGGCAGTCCGGGAACCACACCTCACGTCTGATCACTTGAGTACGTCTGCCATTACTGGAGCCTAGCCTTTGGTTCCTACAGGGGAAGGACAGGTGGCATACAAGACAACAAACAGTTAACCAATGGGCATTGTGCCCAAGTCTACATAATGGGCCTTGTGCCCTATTCTAGCTAATGGGCCTTGTGCCCAAACAATACCACTGGGACCTTCTGCCCCAATTACTCTAAAGGGCCTCAGTGCCCCAACTTACTTATGGGGTCCTGCTGCCCTAATAAGTTATTGGGCCTCTTGCCCACCTAACCTACCTATGGGCTAGAGCCCAACTAACTGTATATGGACTAGTGCCCATCTACCCTAACTGGGGCCAGGGCCTTGTGCCCCACTAACTTGCCAACGGGTCTAGTGTCCAACTTGGGCCCACAGGCCTTGTGCCCAAACTAACTTGGAGCATTTATACTTACCTGCTCCGGGCAGGATGGTCAGCTTGTTCCCAGCATCATCGGGTCCTCCAGACCCTCCAGCCGGCAGCGCTTCTTTTCCTCTTTAGCGCGTTGGTCCCCGCTGTCTTCTTGGAAGGGGTGTTCTTAGCACCGACGATCTCTTCTTTTGCTTGATCTCAGTGTCTTTTGGCTTCTTGTGGCAGGGTAGATCCTAGCACTTACAAGGGCTCCCTGCCACTTCTGCTGTCGCCGCCATCTTCTTCTCTTCACTCCGCTCCGCAGTTGGACTACTGACAAAATGGCGGCACCCAGTGGGCTTGATAGGCTTGCCGCAGTGCCAGTAATTCAAACAGCCTAAGGGGAGCCGTCATTGGCTCCCCTTTCTGGCTGCTGATTGGCTCAACTGCCCACTGTTACCGGCACGCCAGGATCTGCAAGGGATGTGTACTCACTGCCGAATTCCAGGACTGGTGAGTAGTTTCTTCTTCTTTCTTCTCTTCTTCCATCTTCTCTTTTATCTCTTCTGTCATAACCCTTTTCTAGGGCACGGCAGCGGGTCACATCTCCTTTGCATTGTTCACGGGCTCCTTGTCAGCTGGGCACCGTCTCACACCAGTCATCTAGCCATCATAATTTCGCTCATGTCAAAGTAGCTGAGATCCTTACGCATGTCCATTTTTCCTGCTCCCCAACATATCCCACCCCTTGGCAAAATTGTAACAAGACAATCAATGTTATTCACTTTATATATATATATATATATATATATATATATATATATATATATATATATATATATATATAGCCCTGGTTATGTCTGAAAATATTAAAGAAAAGCTGGACAGAGGCTTCATCCCACAATCCCCCTCTTCAGCTGCTGAAGATTAACAATCATTATCAACTACCATTTAAAAATGCTCAGCTTCAATGTGTTGTTGCCATACTGCATGTAGTAACTGCCCTATTGCCAAAAAATAAAACTCCATACTTTTCAAACTGACTATGTTATTTCTGCTTTCATCAGTGAATGTCATTATTACCAGATGTCCTATATTTAACCCTGTAAATAACTAACCCCTCCTTGATTTAGATTTATAGATCACTTCCCAGGTTACTATGCTACACAGTGAGTTACAAGACATAAAATCCAGAATTTATGTTTTATGTTGTTTGGTCTTAACTCAGAGACAAGAAAGAAAAGTTTCAGGGAGAAAACCAAAATGGAGTTTGAGAAAATAAAATTGCAGATATGTGCAGAGGCGACTCTGAAATGGCCACAGACACTTACTATTGCTCTGAAGAATATGAAGTTTACCACCAATGGAATAATTGAACTAAGCCCTCATGACATCTTAATGGGACATAGAGGATTACTTCCTTTACCTCCTGTTGCTTGACAGCTCACTGAAATGCATTTAATTGATCAACTGATTGTTAACTATTGTAAAGCGCAAATAAAATGTGTGGAGTCCTACCAGAGGAAGTCATCATTAGTCTCAGTGGAAGCACCATATCAGGTACTTCTGACCACATACTGCTGTGTAAAGACTCCAGACCTGGATATATGTCTTGCAAGAACACCAAGGGGAACAATCCAGTCTAATTGTCATTGCCCAATAAGTTAGAGAGTGTATTGTCCACTCACTTGAGTATACTGTAGTCTGCAGCAATTGCCACTTTCACAATGTTCATCAAAGTACTGTAATAGGAATTAAACTATGCCTGTAGAATATTTACAAAATAAATTTACTTTCTCCCAGATCTCTGATGGCCTGTAGTTATCTGCACCAACATATGTATATACATTGTTACCGCTTATGCATGGGTGTTCAACCAACCCAAATCTGAGATGCATGTCTTAGATGGAGAAAGTTGTATTCCTGATAATTCAAATAAAGTATGAGTATACTAGATATACTGTGTGTGACAATGTGTCTAAGCAAAATGCTCCTTTGATAAGACATCAGAAAAAGCCCTCTATAAGGATCTTAGTAACCATGAAAGTCATCAAGATAGCGTTAATGAATATTGACAGCATTTAAGTTACGCAATTGTTCAGCTACAAAAGTTCAAAAGGATGAAGTTGTGGAATAAACATACTTATGCTACGGATTGTAAACAATGTTAAGCCTAATAGACCTCCCACAGTGTTGTTTCTAGTGCATAAAAGGTTAAAAAAAACGGTCTAGTTATTAAAGTTTAAAAAGTATTTCTGACAAAAACTCGGTTACAGCTTGTGACAGCAGCGATAGAAAATCAGACTTATCGCCATATTTTTTATTAAAATATATATTTTTTTTTAAGTTTAGGGACATGGTATCATTAAAGGTCTTTAGTTGTTTTTAGTGAAAGATAGTATTATTGGCAAGTTGAACACAGAAAACTGACTTTTTAATCTTAGAGTTCTGACTTATTATTTTAAGTCTGAGATTTCAAGTCAGAATTTGGTAGTTTATACATGGCTCCATGGCTTTTCTGTAAAAAGAAAGATAATGTTTTTAAAACAAAGAAAATGTTTTTTCTTATAATCCGTGAAGAGAAATTATTCCAGGGCAAATTTGCATTCCTGATTTTAAAGGCAACTTTTTAAGCTAGGTCTTCACGGTCTGCATGTTATTTTGTTATCTGGTGACACTATGAGAGCTTGATTTATCACTTGCTGACCAGTCATAGTGCAGTTGATGATTTGGTCAGCAAATGGATCTCTAGCTATTGCAGGTACCCAATTCGTATACCAAGTGCCTGTGGTCCAATCAGTATGGTCCCTGGTCATGTGATCACTCAAAACAAAGCAGAAGTGGAAGTTGCTCATTCCATTTATAGGTTCATAGCAGATGCTTGAAAGGACGGGGTTATCCTGAGGGGAACAAACACAGAGAAAAAAATCCCCCAGCGCACTGCTATAAACAGCAAAGGAGTTGCTATTTCTATTTGTACACAAAAATGAAGCAATCTCAGTTGCACACATTTGCAAATATATGATAAGCCACCCGCCCCATCAAGACACTTCTTGTGATCACTCTGACAATCATAATTAAATTATTATTAATTATTACTCAATAAAAAGTTTTCTGTAGCTGCTTTTTCATTATCAGAGACATTTCATTAGGTTCAGTGTGTCCATTTTTGTAGCAGTAATAGGTTGGGAATAAAGCAAAGGGAAAAAAATCACTGAATTTAAATTTAAAAATGACTGAATTTAAACTTGTTTAAGGCAGCTTAACCTTCATTGTCAGCTGCAACTCTAACTATGTTGATCCCCGTCCCCAACAAAAAATAGAAAACACCGGTAAATGAAAGAAAAAATTTACACACAACAAAAAAATGTACCTATTAGTGAATTCTTGATCCCTTGATAGGCGACTTACATTTAAGCAATATATCCTAAGTAAATGAGCCAGATATAATACAGTATATACTATGTGACAGTGACACTGGCTACACTTCAGTCTTTCGATGGCCAGCTGGATCGGTTTGGTTGCCCATCCCAAATGGGCATCAACGGGAAAGCAGTGTGGAATTTAATTCCCCTACTGCTACTCCAGAGGTATATTTTATGTGTGGACAATTATTACACATTGCATAAGAAATCACTCTCTTTCTCTTTTTGGATCCTGTAATATGCATGATCTGCAATCACCACAATAATCTCATACGTAGCTTAATGTGTGTCAGGGTGTATTTCTTCATCTACCTATGCTCTGTGCAACAAATTAACCACTTTTTTGGCGCGTGTCCGATTAAGGGTTCAGGCCACCCTGGGCTAATCCTTTCCTAGCGCCCCTTTCCTTCCACGTGGTAGGTAAAAACAAACTCATCCCTAATTTAGAAGCCAGCTTTCTTAACCCGACCCCCAACACCGCTGCTTATGTTCCCATGTATTCTAAACTCAGCTCCACTTGGCTTTTGAAATGGTCACAGTAATCTTTGTCACTCATTTCCTTTTCATTAAAATGAGAACTATATAGCAGATCAGAGGCATGATCGAGTGCTACTGATGTGAAGTTGGGAAGGTGGAGGGGGCTGTTACGCTTGCACCTGTCCAATGCCCAAAGAAATGTGTCACTCATTGTCTTCAGCCATTACCATGAGAATACAGCAAGATTAAAACCTTACTACACTTTACTTTCATGTTTTACTTTTTACTTTGGCCTATAACTATTCTCTTGTATTTTAAAATTAATATCGGTGTATACATCTCCTTGTCACAATTTTGCACCCCTAAAAATTTAGCACCTCCCAAATGCAGCCTAGTCAATGTATTGGATAATTAGGTCCTGCTGTTGATGGCTAATTCCAATAAATACCAATAGCAAAGAGACACTATCTAGGTAGTGGATGAAGTGGGCTGGTAAAAGGTGGTATGTCATACCCCCACTCCTACTGCTTTCATTGTAAAGCTATCAAACTCCATTCACTTGCATATTCCATTCCACCAGGGTTGGCTGGTCAATTAAGGGGACAAGACTGAGCTCAGCAGCCTATTAGGGACATTTTAAAGTGAAAAAATGCAGGTAGACCAGGGACCCAGCCCAAGGTAGCCCCCTATGGGACCGGCCTGGGGACAGATGTCCCCCATTCTCCAGACAGACCGCATACCACCACTTCTGTATTTCCACTTAAAACCACTGCCTATAGGTAAATACCTTATGGCATCTAGTTTTATAAATATTGTAACTGTTTGTTTTTTTCTAATATTTATTTCTTTCATATGAAGTAAAAATATCAGGCATGGAATATGTGCTTTCTAAAAGCAAAATATACTCCATCATTTCAGCTTCGTGTCATGGGTCCAGTCAGCGGGTAAAGCAAACATATGCAATATCAGCGTACATGGGAGAAGTAGCAACATATGGGTTGGAAGCTAAAATATACATATTTGTTTTAAACCCTATAATGTTGTCATAGCTTGGCTAAAAGCACACAAATGTGGTGTTTAGGTAATCAAGACACATAGGAAAAACATTTACACAGAAGCAATAGTTACTTTAAAGTTATTATTTGTAAAATCAAGAGATTTTTCTTTTTTATCCTTTTTTCCTTACGTAGTAAAATCAAATACACTAAGGGTAGACTTAAAAAACTTACATATGAATTGAGTCCATCGGCAAAATTAAACATTGGACATAGTATGGTTAAAATCTGATTTCAGTGCAATAAGACTATTGGTAGAACTAATTATTCTGTTATATAGGGAAGGAGGTACACAATAAACTACTCAAGCCTATTGGTGACCAGCATTCCCAGTTTTTTTTTCAGATTTAAATGATACGCACAAATAAATCTACACATTTTTAGTTTCTCTGAAAAAAAATAAAATAAACTCCAATAATAAATTGGTGGACAGTGTGTGGGAGTGCTTAAGATCTGTATCGCCACTGATTGCAACGATACAGAAAGTTGTACCACCATTATTTAAGAGTATTTACCTGCTAGGCAATCCTCATTGAAAGTCCCTCTTTGCAGCAAAACTCTTGCTTTGTTGTGAAAGGAACAAGCTCCATAGAACTGACAGAGTCGACCTACTGCACATGTGCCTATATTTCATCACTCATGCGCAGTAAGGTAAACTCTGGCCTATGGTGGGGAGGAGCATGCAGCCAGATATCCTCTCATGTTTGACTACACTTCATTGGCAAAGGTAAGTGATGTCATCCTGAGATAGCATTATGTTTTGAGTGATAGCCGTGAAAAGCAAAGCTTGATGAATTGATTTAATTCACCATCTCCATAGAGGTCTATGGGGACAATACTAAACAGCTAAATGTTGCTTAAGGCCAGATAAATCTTTGATTTCTTCAGTGTTAAGCCTTTATTAAATAGGATGATGAAAGGTGAAACAGCACTTTTGCTGGACTTTCACCGCTTCATAAATACACCTCTAATCCCCTAAGGATCTGAATAATGTTTTAACTAATTCTAATACCAAACAATAATGAAATAATAACAAAAACTAAACTATGCCATATATTTTGGACAAAACAAATCTGGTAATGGTAATGAGTGTCCACAACAATCAGTAAATAGTCCTCCTCCAATTCTTGCTAACTCTTGTCTATGAGGCTCTGTGGGCCCATCCTAGTATTAGGATGGGCCCAGGTAATGTGATCACTCGGTGATGCTCAGGATTGAGGCCAGGGCCCTAACTTCAAAAATCTAGAATCTAACAATTACAGTAATAAAAAAGTCAAATATTTACATTTAATAAATAAGTGAATAGGGTGTGCACACAATTGTGATTTAAGAGAACCCATAAACATAAACCAATATAAAAAAAAAGTAATAAAACAACACTAAGGGGCAGATTCAAGTGGCAGCGATGTTCCTCAGAACATCACGTCTGTGCACTTTTATCGTTACTATGGTATCGTTACTATAGTAAAAACTAATGCTAATTTTTGCACGCACCTCTATGGTGTCACACTTCAATGAAGGAATTACAGCTAAGGTGCCCAGAAAATTGTGAAACACACAATATTTATTGCAGTATGGTCCAAACCTGTATGGTGTAGATAAAGAATAAGAATTGCAGGGAGATGCAGAAAGCAAATACCAGGAATATGGCTGATCAGGTGAACAGGTAGTATGAAGAAATCCCAGGGAACAGGTGAACCAGGAGCACAGCAGAGCAACATACAACAGCAAGAACAAGAATGACCAGAAAGGTATACTGGGAGTGGCAGGTATAAGTAGAGAGACACCCAGGTGCAAGAGACAATAGGTGCAACAAGTTAATCCCTAGTGATGAAAGGAAAGACACAATAACAGCACCTCTGGTGACCAGAGGCACTGCAGATAATACATAGAAACACAAGTCCAAGGTCCAGGAGGCAGGAGCTGCCAATGCAAGCAGCATGCAATACAGAGGGCTGCAGGCAGATCCTGGCAGTACCCCCACCTTTAGGGCGGATTCCAGACACCCAAATTACCGAAAGTGATTAAAACAGTTTGAGTCATAGTCCACTGTAAGGAGCCGGCATGCAAGTCCTTGTCCAAGGGCAGAAAAGCGATGAAGATCATGCCAGATGGAAGTTGAGGCACCGCAGACCCTGCTCTCTTATTTCACCTTTTCTTCTTGCGAGAATTACTCGGAACAGCAGCCTGTACCAATTGAGTGGGACACAGTGGTATCTCTCGGCCTGATGAGATAGGTGGTATTGCCAAATGTATAGAAGCCCCGCAAGATGGCATAGCAGGAGATGTTGCAAACTTGCCGATTACTGCCTCAGTGAAGAATTGCAAGTCCGAAAGGATGGGATGATCCATCTCAATAAATGGGTTTACCTATTCCAAAGCTTCTCCTCTAAAATGCAATATTAGATACAGTACCTGTCTTTTACGGTCATTAATGAGGCTAGGTACGAATGGAATATGTGAAGCACAAAACCTCAGAAGGGCACTAATTTGGGAAAGGTACCCCTCAAAAAAGGTGACGGCTCAGACTTGGCACCCTCGGCAAGAGACAGCTCAGACTTGGCAACATCGGCAAGAGACGGCTCGGACTTGGCACACTTGGCAGGAGGCCTGGACTGGGTGGCCAACTTGGCAGGAGGCCTGGACTGGACAGCACAGTGACAAGCCTCAGAGCGGACAGCACAGTGAGAAGCCTCAGAGCGGACAGCACTGCGAGAAGCCTCAGAGCGGACAGCACAGTGAGAAGCCTCAGAGCGGACAGCACTGCGAGAAGCCTCAGAGCTGACAGCACAGTGAGAAGCCTCAGAGCTGACAGCACAGTCAGAAGCCTCAGAGCAGACAGCACGGTGAGAAGCCTCAGAGCGGACAGCACTAAGTGTCAACTCAGGCTGAACCGTATCAAGTGGCAACTCCAGTTGAACCGAATTAAGTGGCAATTCGTACTGAACCGAATTAAACAGCAACTTGGGCTGAACAGAATTAGGCGGCAAATGGGACAGAACCGGCCTAGGTGGTAATTCGGGCTGAACCAGACTAGGTGGCGACTCGGTCTGAACCATCTTCAATGTTTCTGAAGTGTACTGGAGGGACAGGGCCTTCTCTGGAGCAGGCTGTAAAGGAAGCGCCCTTTTGGAAGCAGGCTGTAGGGGCAAAGCCCTCTTGGAAGCAGGATGGAAAGGCAGAGCCCTCTCGGAAGCAGTCTGAAAGGTCAGCATCCCCTCTGGAGCAGGCTGGAAGGGCAGCACCTACTCTGGAGCAGACTGTATGGGCAGCGCCCCCTCTGGAGCAGGCTGTAAAGGCAGCGCTCTCTCAGAAGTAGACAATGTCTCTGGAACGGAGACAGAAACCGTCAACTCAGGACTGGAGACAGAAGCCGAAGACTCGAGAATGGGTGCCTCATAGAAGGCGGATGGAACTGGCATCTCAGGGCAGGCGGTTGATACTGGCTCCTCAGGGAAGGTAGCAGAAACTGGCATCTCAGGGCTGTTGTGGTCTGCGGAGAGGACAGCCTTGTAAAAAGTGTATACTACTGGCACAGTAGAGACATAATTTATTAGTTCTTCTGTGCCACTGCTCCACTTCGGTCAGATGGGGTCGTAGACCACCTGTGAACCTGGAGTTTGTTACACCATATTTCTTGGTAAATAGTAAATTTGTAGTAGCACTATTAAGACGTGATGTTTGCACTGATTCAGCAGCAGAAAAAGGTGGTTGAGGCAAATTAACAGTATTTGAGTTGTGAGAAACAAAATCTAACAGTCTCCTGAGTGGGTCCATAAGCAAGGCAGAAAATTGAGCTTGCTGAGATCGTAATAAAATTATATCTGCTTGTAGAATCTGTAGCTGAGGTAGCTCAGTGATTTGTAATTCAGACATGTTGCAGGAGAAAGCGAATGAAAACAATTGCAAAAAAAGGCTCAGGAATAAATATCTAAAGAAGAATCTATCACACAGCTCCAAAGCTGTTTTTTGAGCTGGTCATACTGTCACACTTTAATGCAGAAATCACAGCTAAGGAGCCTGGAATATGGTGAAACACACAATGTTTATTGCAGTATAGTTGAAACTGGATGATGTAGATAAAGATAAAGGATTGCAGGGAGATGCAGAAAGCAAATACCAGGAACACAGCTGAGGCAGGTGAACAGGTAGTATGAAAAAATCCCAGGGAACGGGTGAACCAGGAGCATAGCAGGGTACAGCACAGCAACATATGACAGCAACAACAATAACAACAATGACCAGAGAAGTATACTGGGAGTGGCAGGTATAAGTAGAGAGACACCCAGGTGCAACAGATAATAGGTGCAACAAGTTAATCCCTAGTGATGAAAGGAAAGGCACACTAGCAGCTCCTTTGGTGAATACAGGCACTGCAGATAATACATAAAATCACAATTCCAAGGTCCAAAAGGCAGGAGCTGCCAATGCAAGTAGCATGCAATGCAGAGGGCTGAAGGCAGATCCTGACATATGGGGCACAAACAAAAATAAGCAATATTTATGTAAAAGAAAATCCACGAGAGGTGTCTTGCGGCTCTTCCAGAGGCACCTTGCGCTGATTTTTTTAAGATTGAATTCCCCGCTAACACTTCTTTTTTTCACTCCCTTAATTAAATGGCAGTTGTCCTTGATATCACTCATTGTCTCCTCTGTGAAAATTAAATCTGTAAATCAAAATAAGGAGTGCCCAATGGTGAAGAAGTATTACACCATGGTAGGATACTGCTAATAGTGAGCAACCTTCTACCAGATAATAAATAAAGTATTAGTAGCTTATTTGAACCGCAGATAGATCCTTCAAAGTCCATTGTAGAATCTCTTTATGTACTCTAAAGTATAATCTCCACAGGAAACAAGAGGACGCTTATTGCTCTAAAAACTCCAAAGAGATATGCACATATATATTGTAACATAGCTTAAAAACAAAGAAATAGCTTACTAGCACTTTTTCTTCCTCTCGCAATTTGAGTGATAAAGCAAGCAAAACTCAAACATTGATCCTCATGCTGACAGTTGTGTTTTATCCACATGGACAGCATTGGTAAACATGGCAAGCGCAATAGGAAATATGCATAGCACCTCTACAATATTGAAATATAATACACTATTTGGAATAACAATGAAGTTCAGCAGCATGTTGTCAGGATCCTGCCAGCATTTTTTGTAGTATATTATAGAAAAAGTGCTATAAAAAATGTAAGTACACTGTTATAGAAATATACTTAGAGGAGGTCTAAATAATCTAAATAAGGTCAGTTGGTCATAGTAGATGGACACCTACATTCTGACCTGTATTTTTACTTTATAGTGTGTATAAAGGAAAATATCATAAGTTTATTTTTAGGTGTATGTCACAGGTAACACAACATGGGAAGCAGTTCATTCAACGTTGTTCATACAGCCAATTATTTCAGTTGTGTATCTTTATTGATTTAGAATTGTTTATATACATAGTGCCACCATATTACGCAGCTCTGTACAGAGAATATTTAATCACTCACATCAGTCCCTACCCCATTTTTGTCAGCAGCCGATTAACCTTCTATTAATTTTTTTTAATTATTGGAGGAAACCGGAACACCTGGAGGAAACCCACACAAACATGGGGAGAACATACAAGCTTCACACAAATAGTGTCTGGTCAGAATGAGACCCATGACCCCAGCGGTGACCCCAGCGGTCTAAGGCATTGATGCTTACCACGCCTATTGCATACCTATCAACATTTGAAAAAACAAAAACTGGGACAAAATAAACCAGGTCCGGAATCTGCCCAACCATGCCCCAGTCTGATCAACCACTCTTCATTTGTACTAATTATAGGTTAAGCCTCTTTCTAGATCTAAATATTGGAACAGATCCAACGAAAATGTTAATGTTGTTTGGTATGCCTACTACATGCACACATTACATGGTAAAGTATATTTATAGGTGCAGAAAAGGCAGCGTCATAAATTCTGCCATTATGTTTTTTCTAACTTTCTAACATGCTGTATTTTAGGAGAAACATGGAAAGGTTGAATTAATTAAGGTGATGATCCAAAAGTGTTAATTGGCATGGCTTAAAAGTGCAAAACATCATGGAGATGCTTTTCCAATGTAGAAGAGGCTATACATGTATGTGCTTAGTGGTGAAATAGATGCATGTGTGCAAAAATTCTGTGCTTGTGACTGCATTTTTCCTATTTGTAAATGACCCTTAATGTCTTCCATTTTATTTTTGAAATGCAAAAAACCTTTGCTTTATTTAGCAAAGGTTTCACATTAATCTATATAAGGACCATAGATATAGTAAGAATATAGTGTTCTATGTAACTTATCTCGAGCAAGGACTTATACAAACTGCATATCCACAATTACAATTACAATTGAGCTTAATGCTACAATAGACAATGCTTCATTTACATACATTTATTAGCTTTATAAACAGGTCCACCATGAATGCTTCTCCAATTTTAGGCCTATATTCTAACATCTAACAAGGCATGTTTATTAGTCAGTCTAGTTAATCATGGTTGTGGATGATAGTGATGGAATTCAAGCTGCAGAGTGGATCTTGAGATTTGCCAAATATACAATTATTCATTGCATGCAGCATGTGTTGTACATGTGTCACCAGCTGAGCTGGCACAGCTTTTACACTGTGTGGCCAAATGCTTGGAGAGTGCTCTACTGACAAGGAACAAAGTACTGGTGTCTCTGGAGATTCCTAGGTAAGGGGGGTTATAGGCAGGACATGTTAAAGATAATATGAGGTGAACTCAGATTAGTTAGACTAGGTTTGATCTGGTGTGATAGGGAGATTTAATTGGGTTATTATTGTATATTGAGTAAAACACCTCAGAGTTTATATACTAATGACTAAAGAAGTGTAAAGGTTTTCTGAGAAACAGCAACCAAGTGATTAATTGCTTTGCTTAATTTAGTGCACATTTGACAATGAAAACAAATATCTGATTGGTAGCTATGGGTTACTGGAATTTTGTAAAATTTGCTGCAGTCTATTTGCACTCCTATATAAAAGTGAGCCCTCGGGGTGGACTCTAGACTCCCAATCAGCTCTGGCAGTTCTAGATCTAATAGCTGGATGGGTGTTCATGCTGATTACTGTTATGAAATATTAGTGTGAGTGTACAATGCTTTAATGATGAGAGTGCCAAGTGCATGGTAAGTATATATGCACCCAGTGGAAGGGCAGGAAATCAATCGACAGGTAGGTATTATTATGTAAACAGTTTAGATAATTAGGATTACTAGTAAGAATGTGACTGCATTGAAATATGACATATGATGTTTCCTCTTTAAAACTGTATTTATAGATGTATATTGTACATTGTTTGTAGACGGTTATTTTGTCACTGCTTGTAGGATCAGGCTCGTTTCCAACACATCCTGCAGCCACTAGCTGGGTCACTCTACAAAGGTGACAATGTGTCCCTGCTTTAGTGAAAAACTTAGTGATAGATACAGACCCTATGGCAAGTCTCTGCTTACCTGTCCAGCTAAATCAGTGGTAGACAATAGCAGCTGGGCCCTGCAGTGCATCTCTTGAGCAGCAGTCATTAGCAATATAGTGTTCAGAGATAGATAGTTGAAGATATGAGTTCACCACCCCAAGCTTTCTAGAAATACTGTAATGTGATAGGAAACTGCTCTCTCATAGTAACACATGTGTTGATTCTATATTAAACTACACCTCTTTACGCACACATGCTTTATATTCACAGGCATATCTAATGGGTTATGCAATATTTAATGCTATGTATCACCACATACAAAGTCTATGGAGTGATGAGGAATTAAAAACGGAAGCCAGACAGGGTCTCAATTTGGATACAGGCAGTAATGTGGTCAGACAACTCCTTTAATTCAGCTCTCACTTCAGAAAGGTGATTTTAACTGACAACAGTGCAAAGGGTTAAAGGCGAATGGATTGATGATGAGGAGATGGATAAAATATGTTTTGTGGAGAAGACTATGGAAGAGATGAGGTAAAAGGCAAGAAGGGTTCATAAATTGGGGTGGAAACAAGGAGGCATAGAGTTGAAAACTCCTTGGGCCTGATTCACTAAGGAAAGGAAAGCAAAAAAATGAGTAACTTTGCCCATTGGCAAAACCATGTTGCAATTCGAGGGGTGCAAATAAGTTTATTATTTTGCACATAAGGTTAGTACTGGCTGTTTTTTCATGTAGGACACAAATACGTGATAGTTTTACTATTACACTGACATTTGGGGGTATATTTACTAAACGGCGGGTTTGAAAAAGTGGAGATGTTGCCTATGGCAACCAATCAGATTCTAGCTGTCGTTTTGTAGAATGCACTAAATAAATGGCAGCTAGAATCTGATTGGTTGCTATAGGCAACATCTCCACTTTTTCAAACCCACAGTTTAGTAAATTTAGCCCTTGAAGTTGATCTAGGGCATGCCCTACCCCAATTATGGGTAACCCCGACAACACTCACCGTGACATCTTCACTGCAAATCATCAGCAGCCCGACATATTATTAATCACGATTGTTTAGCAAACTGACTTGTAGTGAATGTGATGAATGAACAGCCCGGCAGCACAGAATGACGTGGATGTGTACACCGATACAAATTTTTCTACACTTAAGGGGATTTGATTCGGCGTCATTCTGTGCTGCCGGGCTGTTCATTCATCGCATTCACTACAAGTCAGTTTGCTAAACAATTAAGAACATGTCGGGCTGCTGTTGCCAATTATAAATCTGTCCCCACATTTAAAATTTTAAATGTACCTCCCCCTCCAATGCAAAATGGTTTTGCCAAGGTGAAAAGTTTCTTTACTTTCCTTAATGAATCAGGCCCCTTATATTTAGCCTGTTTGAAAGTGAAATCCTATCTATATTAATACAAGTTGGGTACGGAATGGCGACAATAAAAATGTCACCATTCAGAATGTTGACACCATGTTATTGGCAGTCAGAATGTCCATACAGTTAAAAAAATCCTCATTTAGAATGTCGACATGCTCATTATGTCGCCCCAGTTAAAATGTCGACATTGTGACTGTTGACAAGTTGTAATGCTGACAGCCACAATGTCAACATAATGCAATAAATTAAAAGCGGCATTTACGCTGCCAGCAATACCGCCAGCAATACATTAACCAAACTCAATGTACACAAAACAAACCACACCAAACAGCTGAAGACACTGCCGGCACTGTGACAAAAAATTAAGAATACAGCACTAGATGCTGCTGGCACTACCGCCAGCAAATAAAATAAAACGGAATTTAATGTAAAAAAAATGCATGTGCCCCACAAACAGCTTAACCCTAATGCTGCCAGCCTACGCTGGTACTAGCAAAATCAGGGGGCCAAAAAGCATGAGGTCCACCTGATTTTACTAGTACCAACACTAGGCTCTGCCAGCTGGGGCTGGTGGCACTATAGTAAGGAAACCAGCACCATGGGGTCCCCCTGCCATAATGCCTGGGGCTGGTAAGCACGGGGCAGAATTCACTAGGGAAATGCGCCCCCCATGTAGGTATACCCAGCCCCATTGCGGGTGTGGGGTAACAATAAAAATGTAATAGTAATAAACTAAAGTGCACTACAGGTCTCCGCATACCCATGCTGACATTAATTGTTTGTGCATGCTCTGCATGCTTGTTGTTCCCCGATATTGTATTGTGCTCAGAGGATTAAATATGCAAATGCAAACCCAAAAGTTAAAGAAACTTGAAAGAAAAGCTAATGTGACTCATAGGATAAGAGAGATGTAACCTGCTGCTAACATGTTATCCTTACATATTGTGCTCAAGTGACACACTACTCTAGCCCTGTCACTTTCATCAGCTAGTCCACGTGTCTTGACCCATCATGATTTATGGTGGCCACAATGCAATTGATGTTGCCCCAGCCAGTGGAAAGGAGGGGGCAGGGGACTGCTAAATGGTAGCGATGTCATTAGTTTAAGCAGAGGTTAAAGGTGATCAATAGCAAGGTTTTCATGTCCCATTGATCATCCCCTGCTGTTTATTTCTCCTTCCAATCCCTGGGCACTTTTAGCAACCAGTAATTACAGGTCCAACAAGTGTTCTGCTCAGCTGATAATCAAACACAAGACTATTGATTTCCAACGTGTCCCCTAATGACTTTATGCGAGGGGCACAGTGATCCATCATAAGTTTACAAACATACTTCTTTCAATGCAGGCGAAAGGGAATATGTGCAATTTCTCCAAGCAATTTGATTTTGAAATGCAGAAAGAATGTGGCTTATGGTGTTTGTCTGATGGCTAATTTTTTGGTGCATGTTTTAATGATATTGTAATTAAGTAGTGAATTATCAGAATGTAGCTGAGTACCATTTAAAACAAAATCTACCTTCTGTACATGGCACTGGCTAACCAAATATACACATAGGTATAATATAATATATACAAGTATATATATGTATATATCATATATAATTAATTTTTACCATGTGACTCCATTTTCCTAAAAATGTATTTACCTACAATGCTTGGTGCCCATCTGGCTCCTATCCTTTGTTACATGCATTCTAACAGCTTGATTTCTCTTCACTACTTACAATGGGCCTATAGTTTAGACATTTGAACCACTGGACAATGTACTATATGGACCACACCTCCTCATTTACCTAGCATCATATCTTTTCAGGCTGTAGAAGTTGCCAAGATGGGCAATGGCTAGTAATAGAGAATATTTCACTTGTATAAAAAGTAGTCATCTGAAGAAGCTTTCTGTGTACTGCACTGGGCTGAACATCAGGTGCTTGGTCCAGGAAGGGGGTAGAAGGGCAGACATATAGGATTGACAGCCATGATGACTCCTCTTGTTAAGCAGGTCATGTAGTCAGCAAATACTGTGCTCCTTCATTATATTTCTCCCTTTTATAGTCCCCTTTTATAATGCCATCTTACCACTTTTTTAAATGTGTAATGCTTCGTACAATACCATCCTTTGTGTAATTCCTATTTTGGCCTATCAACAGTATAATGAGGGACATTGTAGTTAAATCATCTGAAGCATGGTCTGATCAGTGATGGTAATCATGAGGGGGTAACTTCCAATTTGTATTGCACTATATTGACTGAAAATCTATTTTCTAGTGCAGTGAAAGGTCAGTTAAGAGGGCCATGAAAAGGTTGGATAGCAGCATGGCATTATATATTATTGGGAGAGAATTAAATAACAGGTGAATGATGATGGTGTGCAATAGAGAATTAATGCACTTTGTAACTGAATCAATCACTAACCAAAGTATTACAATTACAATCTTTTTTAGGTGACCAATAATTAGCTGGCCAATAATATGCCATTTGTGACACAGTGGAATGTTTATTCAATGAGAGGTTTCGAGTAAGTATAACTAAGAAATATTACAACGTCAATTGGTGTTTAAGTAGTATTATTAGTATTAGCATAGCAAATGGTGTATACATCACTACACTTGGTTATCTGACCAGAGTAGGTTAAGGAGTTGAGCTTTCTCTGACTCAAGTTCTCTATTCAAGTTTCTCTACTCATCCTCTTCATCTGGGGCCAGAATATGTAAGGTCAAGCAGTCAGTCCTATCTAATAGATCAGTGTATGCTCCACAGTTCAGGACATTTTCAGTGATGGTTAGTGTCCTTAGCTTGTGACTTCCTATGACTCTACTAGAATTATTATGTAATGGACACTTCTGCCAGGATGACAGATGAGATAGGAGTGAATGTATATGTAAGACTTGAATCGTGGTAAATGCAGTTGACTGGACAACTAGCAAACACCCAAAAGGGTGTTTACTACTATCAAAACCCCTAAATTTAGATTAAAGCTTTTCCTGCCTGTAGGATGATCTGGCGGAGACTAAGGGGGGCCTGAAAAGGCACTTTGAGGAAGAATCCAGACACAACATCTTCTTCTGTTCAAAGGTGGAGAATCTGGAGAAGGGTGAGGAATGTAACTATTTCTTTTTTAGAAAACTCCACTCTGGCCACACGTCCCTGAGTTTCGAGATGAGACCGGCATTCCCAGAAAGGAAATAGAGGGCGTCAAGAAAGTCATCACAGACTACTACAGCAACCTATATTTATTAGGAAAATTATGTAATAACTACAGCAGTGATTTTGGTCAGTTTTATGGATAAGAGTTTTTGTTAAAGGGCTCGTGAAAAAAAAGTTTTGTCTTTTAAAATCTTAAAATTTGTATGCAAATGTGGAAGTAAGATCTGTTGAAATGTTTTATAGGATGCTGCTGAAATATCTTGTGGGCCTTGTGCTTTGCCGGACTTCTGGTTCTTTATGGCTTGGCTGATTTCCTCAGTAATAGTCTACTAAGAAGGAAATGGATCTAGGAGTCACTATTTCAAATGACTTAAAGGCAGGTAATCAATGTAACAAAGCAAAGAGAAAGGCCAGTCAGATGCTTGGTTGCATAGGGAGAGGAAAATAGCAGAAAGAAAGAAGTAATAACGCCACTGTATATGTCATTGGTACGGCCTCATCTAGAATACTGTGTTCAGTCCTGGAGGCCATATCTCCAGAAGGATATAAATACATTAGAGACTGTACAAAAGAAGAGCAACTAGAATGGTGCATGGCCTACAGCACAAAACTTACCAAGAAAGACTAAAAGATCATTAATATGTATAGTTTGGGGCAGAGAGTTGAACAGGGGGACATGATAGAAACTTTCAATTATGTCAAGGGTTTGAACAAGGTACAGTAGTGAAACATTCTTCAAAGGAAAAGAAGCATTGGCACACGAAGACATGCACTGAAACTGGAGGGAAGTAGGTTCAGAGGAAATTTTGGGGATAAATTACTTCACAGAAAGAGTAGTGGATAAGTGGAATAGCCTCCCACCAGAGGTGGTAGAGACTAATACAGTAGAGAAGTTTAAACATGCTTGGAATAGACATAAGGGTGTCCTTACAATGAATAAAGGATCAAATAGGGTTTGAGGTTATCATAGGGTAAAAAATGGGCAGACTAGATGGGCAAAGCAGTTATTATCTGCCATCAAATTATATGTTTCTATGTTTAAGCTCTTTACTCAATAGAATAGCTCTAGATCATGTCAAGGTGCAATGATGACCGGAAGGCATTCATAGTAACAGATCATTCAGAACTGGGTATAGAATTAGTTGGAATATTATATAATGTTTGATAGAATATTTTTATTATTTCATTTCATTTTTTTTGGAAGGACTATGGACAGGAATGCCTTGATTATTTCAGATTGTAAGAATATTTCTTTGCGCAATTTTTTTTGCTAATAATCTATTGGCTTTATCTCCTTTTTCATATTCATATTTTCATATTTTTAATTCATTTATCTCATTTATCCTATGAGAATGTGTGGAAATTTTGTAAGGATTCTAGTTTTTGGAGGTGATTAGTTAATTGCTAATTGAATTAAATGGCATCTGAGTACTGCTTTATGAGCATCCCAAAGAGCCATGCTACTCATGTGTAGATTTCAATTCAATGAAAAATGCTCTTCTCAAAGTTCAGTGACTTGAAGTTTTATATTTGGGCCTTGTAAGAGAGGTTCATTAAGTCTCCAAGAGGGCGTTGGCTTAAAAGGGGAAAATCTGCTCAGTTCCACAGCCATAGGAGCATGGTCAGACCAGGTGAGATATATGTGTAAGTCTAAGATTTTGAAAAATGCAATCTGGTCTAAGAATATCAAATTTATTCTAGTATATTTATTTCAGACTTTGGAACAAAAGGTAATATTCTTAGCTAGTGGATCCCTAACTCTCCATGAATTAATGGAATATTTATTTAAGATAATTTATCTGTTATATATATTTTTATACAATGTTAGAAAAATGTGCATCTGGTGAAAACCCAAATATGGACTATCAGATCCACTACACAATCATAACTCACTAAGACCACAATTAGACCACATGTTGCATATAAGGCTCAGGTGAACCTAGATTGGGGTGTGAGAAGAGGTATGAGTATTAGACAATATTCCTACAAATGTTTTGCTAAGCACTGATTTAAGAAGAATGTTTGTCCAATATTGTTCACGTGATAGAACTGTTAACTCTGCCCTGTTATATATTAACACCCTTTTGTCAGGTACAATATCCTGATTCAAGGGTACTGTCTGACAGGGAGGCAGGGCAGAGACAGGATATTTAGTCATCTGTACCTTAATCAGAATTGTGTAAAACTGTAGCACATAACGTGGGGGAATGCCTTTTTCTTTGGTGACCATTGTTACACTTTAGCAATCTAAGTGTAGTCTAAGGAGCCAGGTTTAACTGTTGAGGAAGATCACAGGGGGCTGCTAGCAGAATGTATAACTGACATAGAATCACAAATACTTCCACCCCCAACACAGAACAAACAATTGTAGACCCCCGACCATTGTCATCAGACACTGAGCAGCAGGTGCAAAGTCAAGCATTTTAGCAAGCTCAGCAGACTGACCACACTCAAGAGATTGTGAGATGCCTGGCAGGAAAGCCTTTCACTGAGTTTGACCAAGAACAGGTGTAACGTGATGATGGGAGACTATGTCTACTGGCCTGCAGGGAGCTTGGGTAATAAAGAGACAGCTATTGGTACCCAGAGAATACCGAGGGGAGCTATTAAGGGTAGCCAATAAAATCCTCTTGGCTGGACATTTAGGAATGTAGAAAACCAACTCCCGTTTAACTCATAATATCTATTGGCAGGAATGGGTGCTTGTATAGCCAATTGCTTTTTCTCTTGTTATGCCTATAAAAATGTTGGAAACACAGGGGATGTTAGAGATGCACATCTAGTACTCTTGTCCATCATAGTGGGACCCTTTGAGCATATAGGAATGGATACTGTAGGACCCCTTTCCATCCCTAGTTGCTCTGGGAAACAATTTATACTCACTGTTGTAGACTCTGCCACCTGGTACCCCATAGCAGTGGCCTTCTCCTCAATCAGGGCAGATAAGAATGCAGATGCCCTCTGTTGTAATTTTTCCATGGCGATTTGGTAACTGATCAGGGCATGCAAATCCTCAAACAAAATGTCCTGTATGAATGATTTAATAGCACCCTGATAAAGATGCTCAGAACCTTTTTGGATTCCCAGAGGAATGATTGGGAACGATTTTACTACACACTCTTGCTTCTAAGGATGTGTGGCAGGAATCCACTTCCCATTTGAAAACCTTTATGGGTGCATGGTGTGCAGCTCTCTAAATCTTATTAAATGATTTGTAGGGGAAATGTATTACACCAGAATCATCTGTTATTCTGGGGAGAAATGCAAACCTTAGTAGGGATGGTGGACAACAAGTTGAAGGACGCTGAAACAATAGCATGAACGCAGTGCTAGGGAGCGGGTATATGGAATAGGTCAGAACTGTAGGACATAATGCAGCATAACAATGATGTATACTATGTGGTGGCCATATAGGGAGGGAGGAAGACACAAAAGGTATATCACATTAACAAGATCAACGCTAATCATAAAAAGAAGGCCTCTGTATTAGCTGTATGAAGCTTACCTTTGGAGGAACAGCAGATAGGCTGCTTACTGGACTTGCCAAAGGGGGAGGGGTGATCCATAGATGACACCAACGTTTATGAAAGATTCACCTGCCACATTCCAGAAGCTTGTCAGTCTCCAAGAGGGGCAAGCGATAGCCAACCTGGATGACATTGCTGTGTGCAACATCTAGGAGGACAAACTGATTCACTTCAGCAGTATGCTAGATAAAATAGCAAGGGGCAAGTCTGACCATGAAATCTGAGAAATGACAAATGAGCATGAGTGAGGTGCAGTACCTGGGGCACCAAGAGGTGGATGTACCCTGCACCCAGAACTCACCAAGGTAGAAATTATCAGTGCCTGGCCCACTCCAAGGGATATTTCTTTTTTTGGGACTGTCGGATACTACACTACAGTACAGTACTACAGTCTTATAGATAAGCCCTTGACCAACCATCAAATAAAAGTTAACACAAGTAGTGACTTGGACACCAGACTGTGAGAAGTATTTCACCACATTGAAATCTGCCTTTTTCCCTTCTCCTGTACTGCAAACTCACAGCTTTGGTTGGAGGTTTGTAGTACAGAGCGATGGCTCCAACTATGAAAGCAGGGAAAAAAACAAGGGGAAGAGCATTCCATAATTTATTTAAGTAGGACACTGCTTCCCAATTACATAGATTATGCTATAGTAGAAAAGGAGTATCTAGCCATAGTAAGAGTGCTGCAGAAATTACTGACTTACCTTTAAGGACAGGACTTTACAGTAATCACTAATTACAATCCTCTCAGCTGGCTTAACAGGGTGGAAGGGACAATGGAAAATTATTCATAATGGGCCTGAGTCATTAAGGAAAGTAAGGCAAAAAAAGGAGTAAATGTTCTCTGGGACAAACCATGTTACAATGCAAGGGGTGCAAATTAGTTTATTATTTTGCACATAAGTTAAATACTGGCATTTATTTCATCTAGCACACCAATACTTGATAGATTTATTATTACACTGAAATGCAAAGTTAATCTCGGACATGTCCTACCCCAACTATAAATCTGCCATCACATTTTAAAATTACTGCCCCCTTCAATGCAACATGGTTTTGCCCAGGTTAAAAGTTATTCCTTTTTTATGCTTTGCTCTCCTTAATGACTCAGGCTCATGGAGTCTGAACTTTCAAAAATATAATTTTATTGCACAACACAAGAAGGATAGTGAGAACAGCAGTGCCAATGGATTATTACGGTACAGTGAATGTGTTTTGCCAGGTGATCAGGAAAAACTGTCTTTTAACTGAAAGAGGGAGGTGTCCACATTATAGCCTAATCAGGATAATTATGGAAATAATTTGTTAATATTCTCATGATTTAGCCTATTATCTGAATTGACCTAGTCAAAATGGTTTCCAACAAATCACTGTGCATAAGTAACCGTGGGGTAAATGTATTTTAAAATAGAAGCAGACATACTTCAGGGGCCTGGTTTATGTCACTTTCCCTGATTATTTACTCAGATATGCCATTATCACAAAAGACCAATCAACGCTCTTTATTTCCCAGTTAACAGAAAGAGGTGCTAAAATATTGCCAATTGTCAATCAAAGTGCATCATATAATCCTTATGGAAAACCAAATGAATCAAAGCAATGCTTTCCAAAATCCATGGCTTGCGTCTGTGCTTTCTAGCTAGGCCTCTATATATGACAGAATGCTTTTTTGTGCACTTGGCCAAAATATATACTTGTGTCCACTGCACAGAACAAAGCAGATATGTCATATGTGGGAAATGAAAAAAAGCATCTATGGCATGATGATATACATCAAGCCTGGCCAACCTGTGGCTCTTCAGGTATTTATGAAACTACAAGTCCCAGCATGCTTTGCCAGATATTGACTGGCTTTGTACTGGCAAAGCATGCTGGGGCTTGTAGTTTCACAACACCTGGAGAGTCACAGGTTAGCCAGCACTGAGATACATGGATTGTGGGAAAGCATAGAGAGCTCATTCACAGATATGCACTGGTAAGACACATTTTATTGATACATTTTTATTGTATTTTACATGTATTTTTCATGAATTGGACTTTTATCAATAATTTCTAGCGTACTTGTAGCCCAAATTATTTTATGAAAAATAGATTGCACTGTGTTTAAACTTTAGAACTCAAGCCCATAACAAATTATTCATCATATTTGCACTTTTCAAGTGATAATTAGTGCCTGCAATGTGCATTAACAGCAGATAGATGTGGGCGAGCCCTGATGGAGACCAGAAACAAAAATAAAGTGTTTAAGGAAAATAGAAAGGAGATTTGTAAAACAAATAATACATTAAAGCCGCCTGAAACTGAAAAATCTTTCTAAACTACAATGTTATTTGTATGTCTGTCAGATACATAGGCTATTTTAAAAATACATGTCCACTCTTGGACAAGGTTTTCTTTTTATGCACAGGCTTTCAATAGCCACTAGAACCCCCCCCCCCCCCAAAAAAAAAAACCCAACAAATAAACAACAAATCGCTTGCTGGGAAGATACTTTGTGGCTCAGGTGATTAGCATGCTAATCAGGCTGTTTAGCATGCTAATCGACCCAGCTAGCATGCTAAACAGTCTGTCTAGCACGCTAAGGGTGACCACTGCTTGCCCTGTCCCACATCAGCAATCTACACTAGTCAGAAGATCTGGCATGGAGCAGGGGTCTTGTGGGGAGAGGCAGAGCTTCTTGGTATGCTATTAGCACATTGAACTTACTTTCTATCTATCCTTCTCCCAAATGAACAAGGGGGGGAAGGCGGTAAAAGGGAACATCTTTTCTTCTATAGGGGCCTATTTATCAAACCTAAATTACCACTTATTAATTTACGGATTAACCGTAAATTTCAGATTTAGTATCACAGCATCGCAGCTGATATCTTAGATATCTGCTGCTTTGCATCTCTCTTCATTTAACTGAGCACTCCACATAACAGTATATGTGGAGTGCTCAGTAACGATATTTACCAATGACCGAAAGTAAGTTTTCCTTCATGTTATAATGTACTCCAGCTCAAGCTTTTACTGAAGACAGCTCCGCTCCGAAGAGCAGAGCTGCACAGCGCATGTGTGGAGGGATCATGTGATCCCTCCCTGTCACATGAATCCACTTTGTTTACTGCAGTATGGTAGGTTTCTCTGTACACATGCCCAAGCTGTTCGGTCAGCGCACAGGGATCATCATCATCATCATTTATTTATATAGCGCCATTAATTCCGCAGCGCTGTACAGATAACTCTCTCACATCAGTCCCTGCCCCATTGGGACTTACAGTCTAAATTCCCTAACACACACACAGACAGACAAACTAGGGTCAAATTGTTAGCAGCCAATTAACCTACCAGTATGTTTTTGGAGTGTGGGAGGAAACTGGAGCACCTGAAGGAAACCCACGCAAACACGGGGAGAACATACAAACTCCTCACAGAGAAGGCCATGGTTGGGAATTGAACTCATGACCCCAGTGATGTAAGGCAGAAGTGCTAACCACTATGCCGCTGTGCTACCCAATCAAGCCAGAAAACACATCGCAAAAGGACCGCAAGAGAAGAAGTAGTGTAAAGTAAGTGATAGACTTCACAGTCGTTTTTTCGAGATGGCTGTTCCTGTGTTGATTTTTTAATAAATATGAGATATCTTTCAATCCTCATCTATGCGATGAAGATTGAAAAGTATCTTTCATAATATGCGGTGCTACTTAAATAGGCCCCATAGACTTATGCAGCCTGCAATTAACAAAAGTTGATGACTCTGTGTTAAATTGGTTCAAACTTACAGTAAAGTAAAGAACTTGAACCCACAGCTCACAGTGTTCTCACCACTGCTGGAACCTCTGGTGAGAGCATTACTAAGACCACAAAACCTCTATGGGATAAGTGTATGAAACTGCGTTTTTTCAAGTCGACGATATTTGGCAACTTTGCAGGGCAAATTTAAAATGACAATGTCTTTAAAGGCAAAACTTGCCTTTAAAGACATTGCCGTTTCAAACATCCCCTGCAAAGTTGCCAAATATCGTCGACAGGCAATGTGTGGAAAAAGCCGATTTGCCCTGCATATGCTATCGCAAGAGACATAGGTGAAAGGGAGTACCCTGTGAATTGTATAGTATGTGAGCATGCCTCATCATTTTTACTAGTTTGAGGAAGGAGTAAGTTCTACTTAAATATTTATTCTTTGGGATTCGCCTTTAAATTCATGTAGCAATGACAGATATCGTTTCGCCCTTTCACTTCCCATATTATTAAAAGTGTCCCGTTACCCTTTACTAATTGTGACTGTCCAATCCTTCTATATTTGACTGGCTATGTTACCGTATATACCGTGGATTTCATGGATTTCCATTTATCTTATCTGTCATTAGAAGACTAGTGCTAGATATTTCTATAAATAGTTCAATAATCTAAAAGACTGTAGATAGACATTGTAAGCTTTCAGACAGATCAATAGATATTCACATTACATAATGTTATCTGCTACCAGTCAGGCTTAGAGGGGTAGGAACCCCTGGGCTGGACGGCAGTGGGATATACTTAGACGTAGGATATGAGATGAACACTGGTTGCCACATCCATTCCTCTTGTACCTCTTTGGACAGATACATCTCACTTCTGTACATTTCCGCAGCTCTACAAGTGCTGTGATGTGGACGGGGGTTTCCTAGCTCTTAAATAAGGATGGTGTTAAAACTACCGTCACTTAAAAATATAAGTTAGAGTTGGATTGCATTCTGTAACGCCTTTTCTCAATTATATCACTGTCTTCCGTTCATGCTGGATGTCTATTTCTAGACAGTACTTTTGTTTTACATTTCCTACTGTAATTGTCTCATTACTGTTTAAAGGAAAGATAACATCCAATAATAGAAATAACTGCTGCCTAAAACTAAGGAGCACGGTTATTGTTATATATTATATGCTTTACACAACTTGTTAGAGCAGTGGTGGCCAAAAGAAAGCCTGGAGGCTGCTGGTGGCCCTGGGTCATGATCAGAGTAATTTACCTTAATACTTAGTGTAAAGAAACGGGCATGGTGTATGGAACCAGTGTTACAACCCCTTAATCTAATCCATATCCAGCACGGTGACTAAGTGGTTAGCACTTCTGCCTCACAGCGCTGGGGTCATGAGTTCAATTCCTGACCATGGCCTTATCTGTGTGGAGTTTGTATGCTCTCCCCGTGTTTATGTGGGTTTCCTCCGGGTGCTCCGGTTTCCTCCCACACTTCAAAAACATACTAGTAGGTTAATTGGCTGCTATCAAAATTGACCCTAGTCTCTCTCTTTCTCTGTATGTGTGTGTATGTTAGGGAATTTAGACTGTAAGCTCCAATGGGGCAGGCACTGATGTGAGTGAGTTCTCTGTACAGCGCTGCGGAATTAGTGGCACTATATAAATAAATGGTGATGATGATGATAACCAGACTGCACTTTTTAGACATGTTGTTATCAGGAGGTATCAGTGATGGAACTATAAAATCTCCTTGGAAAAGTACTTTCCACCTCTACAGGGAACACTCAGGAGTTGAGTGAATTAAGCTACCATTGTTATTTCTGTTTGCTCCCTATTGTCCACTAGTGAGCTCTACAGACAGCCAGGAGCCGGACCCAGCAGGAATCACCTGAGGGAAGACACCTGGGGAGGTAGGGGAGGGGGCTGTATAGTGTGAGAAGCCCACCAATCTAGACCTTTTGCAACTTCACTGGGCAGGCAGTTTCCAAGGTGGGATTATCAGGTGATAAAAGAGGCTACCCTGGAAGCTGGACATGTATGTGACTGACTTGTGACCAAGAGGTGATGCTCTGCCAGAAATGTGCTGTGGAACCTATCTCACTGGATTTATTTGAACTGATTTCCTCACTTGTTGGACCTGCTATTGTTAAGGGGGCTGTGCTGTATTTAATCTTGTTCTGCAGAATAAATCATCCTTCTATTTTTCCTCTAATACCATGTATGAGTGCCTTGGGAACCACGTATCTTCACACTTAGTAATTTACATTATATTTCAGAGATATCTCATGTGCTCAGTTGAAAAACGTTTGCAAGAGCCACCCCTATAGTTCTCTATGGGATGGTGAATTGGGCCAATTTAACGAGCTTCATTTTTCGCAGCTTAACTCCGATTGCTATAGTAAAAGTCCAGCAGGAGAGGGATCTTCTGATAACTCCCTGGCAGGTGGATGCTCCTGTCCTCCTTCCATCCAGTACATGTGTTATGCACATGTGTGGCCTCATGGCACAAGGACACAATCTGGAACAGGGCCAGACTGGCCATATGGCACTTCTGGCAAATGCCAGAAGAGCTGATGGTCAGATGGGCCGGTCCCAGACAGTGGGTGCACCGTGCACTCACAGCCTGTCAGTGACAGGCTTCCTGGTGGCTGGCTCCTCCCCAGGAACCGGCCACCAGATCACGTGCTGTGCGCAGCACGGCACTGTCAAATCAGCAGGGTCAGAGGAGCGGACAAAGGAAGAGGAAACCCGAAGAGAGAAACAAGAAGAGAAAAGAAGATGAGAAGGTATGTACACAAAAATGGAGGAGCGAGAGAGAGAGGATGCCACAGAGAAAACGGTGAAGGGGGGAGGATGCCACAGAGAAAACGGGGAAGGGGGGGAGGATGCCACACAGAAAATGGGGAAGGGGGGATGCCACACAGAAAACATGGTGGGGGGAGAAGAGAGATGATGCCACACAGGGGGGGAAGAGTAAGGATGCCACACAGGGGGGGTGGGAGAAGAGATAGGATGCCACACAGGGGAGGGGGAGAAGAGAGAGAATTCCACTCAGGGGGGGGAGGGAGGATGCCACACGGGGGGAGAAGAGTGAGGATGCCACACAGGGGGGGGGGAAGAGAGAGGATGCCACACGGGGAGGGGGGAGAAGAGAGAGGATGCCACACGGGGGGGGGGGGAGTGAGAGGATTCCACTCAGAGGGGGAGGGAGGATGCCACACAGGGGGGGGGAGAAGAGAGAGGATGCCACACAGGGGGGGGGAGAAGAGAGAGGATGCCACATGGGGGGGGAGTGAGAGGATCCCTCACAGGGGGGGGCAGAGAGAGGATGCCAAACAGGGGGGAGGAAGGGAGAGGTTGAAACACAGGGGGGGGGGAAGAGAGGATGCCACACAGGGGGGGGAGAAGAGAAAGGATGCCACACGGGGGGAGGGGGGGAGAAGAGAGAGAATGGGAGGATGCTGTATAGTCCATAATTATTCCTACTGGATATTTATATAAGCTCACAGTTTATGGAAACATAATTTAGTGGTGTTAATATGTTCACTCTGTGGCATAATATGATTTGGGGGCACTATTGTGGCATAATATGATTTTTGGACACTACTGTATAGCATAATATGATCTGGGTCACTACTGTATGGCATAATATGATTTGGGGGCACTACTGTATGGTATAATATGATTTGGGGGCACTATTGTGGCATAATATCAACTGGGGGCAGTATTGTGGTATAATATGATTTGGGGGCACTAGTGTATGAACTGGGGCACTATTGTGGCATAATATGATTTGGGGGCTATTAATTGAAAGTGAGGCTGTTTGGGAAAAAAATAACTTCTATTAAATGTGAATAGGAATTATTTAATGGCAGTGATGGTTGCGGGAAATAGGTATATTTCTTAAAAGTAAATGCTATTTAATTTATTGCTGGGGTTGTTTGGAGGGAGGGAAATAGGTTTATTTATTAAACGTGAGTACTAGTATTTTAATGTTGAGGCTGGAGGGAGGTCTAATTATAAAATAAGGGTTATTGATTAAACACCAGGGCTGGTTGGAGTTTTCTAAATTACATGTACCCATTTTTTTCCCAAATAGGACCTCCAACATTCGAGGATCCAGACAAGCAGCAACTAAAGACATCAGTAGCCACAGGTGGTGATAGTGACAAGAACAGGTAGGAGAGAGCAGGACAGTCTGCCAACTGTCCTGAATCTGGTGGAGAAGTCCCGAATTTTGGTGACTGTCTCGTTTAGTGAGATTTGGTTCGACTACAAGGACAGTTGGGAGATATGTCCCACTTCACACTGTACTGCTTGTGAAGGCAGAGCTGCGTTCAACTAACAGTAGTGCACACAGTATTGCCTGGTATTTGTCTAACATTTGTCTAAAATGATAACTATGTTACATAATAGGGGAGGGCGTAATAAATGTAATGTTTTATTATAATGTATGTATCAATGCCCCATGTTGGCCACACCCACAACACAATGTAGCCACGCCCTTTTTGGCGGCGGCACACAGTTTCTTTAATGCTGGTACTGGACCTATGACCTTTTAAATGCCAGGGCTGATTTTTAGTCCCAGTCCGGCCCTGACCTTGAAGTATACTCTTTTGCCACTGCAATCAGCGATTGTGAAAAGGTGTAACACTATTTGCCGGGACAACTGCTTATTGGAGCTGTCCCGGCATTACTTAATTAAGAAAGAGCTCCATCTCTTATTAGTGAGAACAGCTACCAAATGTTTTTCAATATCTACCAGTCTGTTACCTGCATTCCCAGATATGTACATTATCTTCCCTTTACACATCCTGCACCATTTCTCACTCTTACTCTATAGACAATGTTTTTATGAGTGAGAAAAATAAAAATCATTTCTTAATGTTACTGTCTACTAGCAAGTGTCCCAAAACTTACTGTAGAGAGCTAGTTGTATTAAAGGTCCTCAAAACAAGAAATGCACACCCATCCAATACAGATGACGATAGGAAAAATGTCCACAGCTTTATCAAACTCATAGCTATCGCAAGCTATCTTTCGCATTATCAAGTACTGTAGGCTGAGATATTTTCAGTTCTCACAATCTCCTTATTAGTATCTCATTTTATAAAGCAACTTATATAATAGATCTAGTGGTTCTTTAAAGCTGAAAACAATCTAACGAGTGGGAGCAATACTGTTTTTGACCCAAAGAGGGCAATAATGTTCCACAAAAAGCTAGTCAAGCTGAATCCAAGGCATACGTTCAGAGCCAGGACAGAGAAGCACAAACCATTGGCCACAGAATCCTTTACTAGAATCAATACATTAATCTGTAAGCAAATGTAATTTAATATATTGCTTGTGGATACCAACAGATGTCAGAGTTCAGAACTGCAGTGAAAGCACTGAGCCAGGATGGGGACAAATGTGTATGTGTTTGCATGCATTTATATATTACAGGTGGAATATATATCTGTTCTATCTATCTAGCTATATATCGAATATACATATATTATGTAGATCTAATGTACAAATGTACATATGTACACACACTGGTAAAGGATGTAATGAAAGTAAATTTGCTCTCTGCGTTTTATCTCCGTACCGTTGCTGTTCTACCACTTTGTATGCATTAGGGGCTTGAGTACAACCCAATTTCATACAGTATTAGGTCCGTACAAACATTGTCAGCCCATTTCATAGGTGCCCAATTATCAGTTCTAATGCTTTTGTAAGTTATTGCAACCTACCAAAATACGACCTAGATAGAGTTAAGCCCATTTTTCAACATTACTATTATCAGCTGTTTAATAAAAACAATATTTTGCTTCCATTTTCCCACTAATTTCCCTATCAAAGTAACTGTGGAAAAAAAAATACCTTTTAGCATCAATTATTTAATTTAGCCCAGATTTCTGCAACTGGAAAATCAGTCAAAATGGGTCCAAAGCCTGATGTGCTTTGGACATTGGTAGTGTTAGAAATTATGGATTTATTATTGAGCCCTACATTAAATTAACTTTATATACATACTGATTGCTGATTGCTACAATACAGATAACAGGAAAAAGAGGTCCGGGTTTTATTCAGTGACCACAGAACAGTGGGTCTTGAATGTACACAATAAACCAGTTGTGTATACTAAACCTAATTCGGAGAATGAAGTTTGTGGAGAGGACTAAAGAATATTTGTGCAATATTACATTGACGAGTGAACTTTAGGAATTGAGTCACACTGGAACTTTCACTGAAGAAATATACCTCCCTAATCCCTAAACAGGAGCATACTAAAATATACAGTATTTTCCAGAATGTCATTCTTATAAGTTTGCTGTTTCACAAAGTCATTCAGATCTGCACCTTTCTCTCTGCTGCTGTAGGAGTAGCAGGAGAATGTTTAAGATGCTCTGCAACATGTTCCTTCTTTCTGAAGATTGCTATTCTGCAGGTCAATGGCCAAAGTATAGTGACCTCTGACATAGAGGAAATGTATGAGTGAGGCTTCCTTAGTTTTTTCCATTTGCATACTTCACCCAGAAATGTGGCAAAATAAAATATAATGTTTGTTAGCTTCTAAGTCTATACATATTGGCTGCTGAATGCAAATGGCATCACAAATTAGTTGCTTGTTGTCCAAAATTAGTTTAGACCACCCTTTGTACCCCAGCAGCATTTAGCCTGTGAATGATATTATTGTAGTGTGTTGTAAATCGGTTTAACCCAGAATGCAATGCAGGCCTCTCTGGCCAAGGAGGGGATTAGATGGTGGTAATTACGGCTCTCCTTTGCTAAGGGAGAGGAAGGTGGATCACGATTCTACACAGCATATTGATGAGCACATAAAAGGCATGCTGGTCCTCTCTTGGGAGAGTAGGAAAAAGGAAACTCTAAGCAAAACGAGAAACTAACGTGATTCAGTAGGAAGCATGAGGAAGTAAAGAAAATATTAATCTAGCGACCTATGACTATTAGACTATTTGAGTACAGTGCTGCTTTTTATACAAAGTGATCACTACATACCAGGAAACATGCAGGTCCAGGAAAAAAAAAATCTATCTATCTTTATCTATCTATCTATCTATCTATCTATCTATCTATCTATCTGTCCATCCTTAATCATATATCTATATCTATCTATCTATATATACATATCCATATATCTATATCTATCTATATATACTCTGTGTGTGTGTGTGTGTATATATATATATATATATATATATATATATATATATATATATGTGTGTGTGTGTTCAGTTCAGGCAATGGGAAACATGGGTCACTCATTATTAAGTAACTACAATATTTGTGACATTGTGACATACCAGCTGGGGCCTTAATTGGCACTATTTATTTATTGAACACTTGCACCAGACTATGGACTTTTCCCTTTTTTTTGTTTGTGTATGGCATGTTTATTTTTTTCTGGGTTGGGGTTAAACCCTCTCCCCTAGTTATCGGAGGATCCCCACTTCTGGAGGTGGGGGGGCTGAAGAATAAGTTCCCTGGGGGAAGCTTCTGCAATCTCGGGGAGAAAGAGATTGGGACTTGTAGCAAAGGTGTAAAGGTGGGCCCGATGACCCTTGTCCCCTAAGGGGCGTATGGCTCCAGTGATTAGTGAGGAACAAGACCCCAGCGCTAGCTTTTTGCATAGCACTGGATGATTGAAAGCACCGCACCTCGGGCTTCAATAAAAAAAAAAAAAAGTGGCACCTCAGCAAACTGCAATCTATTTTTTCAAATGGTGGATAGACTTAACAGGGGAATCTACGCTCACTGTGAACCTTGCATTCTTTGTGAACATAGGTCACTATACCCCTAACATTTGGTGACTGCTTAATATGATCAGAATAAAATTCAGTCATTTTTTTAAAATTCCCTTTCAATAAATCTTAACTTGTGTTACATGTCAAAGAAAAACTGAATTACATGTAACACACAGTATAGAAGTTATACCATGTGGTGCATCTATATTAAAGGTGTACAGCTACTGACTCTTTCCGATTGCTCAGTGTAGGCTTCAATGTACAATATCAAGGTTCCATGAATGTACACACGCCATTGGGTTCATTTAAAAGGAGATAATATTAAACAAAAACGTGTTACCTTCTGGCTCTTGCTTTCTGAAACACATATGTGCAGTCCTACAACATGCACAGATTTTATACCGTGTGAAATGTGATAGCAACTACTTTGTACGCTTTACCTGTGCGCACACCTTGTGTTCTAAGTTATTAAAGCAACTTATTTTACGTTACTGTTTGGTGACGGATGTTTTCACCTGCATGTTATTATTGAAACAACTCAGGGGAGTAATGGGACATATCATCATCATCATCATCTATTTATATAGTGCCACTGATTCCGCAGCGCTGTACAGAGAACTCACTCACATCAGTCCCTGCCCCATTGGGGCTTACAGTCTAAATTCCCTAACATACACACAGACACAGACAGACTAGGGTCAATTTTTGTCAGGAGCCAATTAACCTATGTTTTTGGAGTGTGGGAGGAAACCGGAGCACCCGGAGGAAACCCACGCAAACACGGGGAGAACATACAAACTCCACACAGATAAGACCATGGTCGGGAATTATGTGATGTGTTTTATTCATGTCTTTGATCTGCTGGCTTTAGTAATATAATGACATTGGTATAGTTTGTGCCTTAGAGAACCCAGAGCTTCCAATAGGAAATGTAAGTTTACATGTCTTCTTAGCAGATGAACCTTAAGAGCTAAACACCCTGTTTGTTGGTTTCCTTACAATTGAAGGACCATTCTTCCAGTTTACCCAGTCAACGTCTCTTTTCCTTAGTGAGATATCAGGCTAAGGCCCAGTGTCCTCCACCCCATATGTTCCTAATGATTGCATAGATCTACTGACAGGTGTTATAGGAAATTCATTACTACACTACAACCAATTTAGCAGTCAATTAAACAGCACAACTGATAGGGTTTAGTCCAAACAAGCAAATTATACAGTTGCTACTGCACATAAACCAAACACTGCTTTCTGATTATCTGATTACAGGAAGGATTTATAACACAAAAGCAAAAAAAATATTTCATTCATTTTAAATATTATTATATGATCCTTTATCCTCAAATTCTCTTTGATCACTGTCCATATGTAATATTTTGTGGCCCTTTGCCTATAGTCATTAATTTATTGCATATTGCTATCTCTTTATCACCCCCCTTCTCTTCTTCTATTCCGACTTTAAAGTCCAAGAAAAGCGACTGAGACATCACACATACAGGAAATCTCCACTATGTTATATGTGACATAAATATTGACAATAACTACAGATATGTATATATATTTTATACTTGCAATGCATTGAAGTTTACTCCGGACACACAATGTATGAATGGGATTCGAGATGTTGAGGTTTTAGAAGTCCCTTGCTCATTATTTGCATGTAAGATGACTTGGGGGTCACCCTTTCTATGTCGCACACTATGTTCCTTATCCTTTCTAGGGAGATGTAAGAGTGGATTTCTTGAAGGAGAATGCTGCAGAGAGTGTAGCTCACAACATTAATCACACCCCCATTACTGGAAATGACCATACTGTTAGTTTTAATGATGTGGACATCTGAATCTATACTTGCCAATGTACACAAACTTGTAATTTGCAATATAAGGCTGCTACGTGTCACTTCATTAAAATATTATAGCGAATATAACATCAAACTGTATTTTTCAAATGCTGTCCTATATTACCTTTACGTAAGCTTGCATTTTGCAATGTATTTCCAGCAAAGATATTACAAGCTTATATATGCAACAATAAATGTAAGGTTTGTGTATAAAAAATATAAAATCATAACTTGTTGTCAATGTAACATACTTAATTCTAGCTATCTATCTATCTATTCCCTATGGTATTGTGGAGCTGCAAGTACCAGTATCCTTCTGGCCGGGTAAGACTTGATGAGACTTGTAGCTCTACAGTATTTAGAGAGCCACAAGTTGGCCATCAGTGTACTGTCAATTTCATCTTGTCCCCATTCTTGCTGTCTTCTATTTTCCTTAGCTACAACTGAGATTAGTAGAAGGGGTCATTTCCTGTCCCTGGATCCTAGAACAGCTTTCAATTTGACCAAATGAATTCAAGGCCAAAAAGTTTCATGAATCAGCCAAGAAGTTGCTCTTGAATCCCATTTAAAGCAAGTATTTCCTATCCATGTCTCTGAATATTAAATATGTGGCGTAAGAGAGATCTTATCATTTATAATCAAAGATGCTCTGTAACCGTTTCCCCAGTGTGCGTCAGCTGGTGAGCTGAGCTAGCTGACTGACGCACACGTTGTAATGGGATGCAGGGCATGCCACATCACTCTCCTTTTCCCTGTACAGGGTATGGAAGCAGGTGAAATCTTTTCCTAGATAACAATGTGAATTAAACACACCATATTACCAGTTCAGATGCTTGCAAATTAATTGATGCATGTAAAGTTAATCTATGTATGTAAATCTGCATTTATAAAAAAAAGGTGACTTAATGGGTCAATGTGGACTCTTCTGTTTCCTAATCTGTAGGCCTGGATCCCTAACTTCCGACTCAATATAGTGTGGCTCATATACTGCCTTGTACTAACTCCCCATTTGATAAATAATCAAGTACATCATTGACATTCAAGTTAGTGTGAAACGCTCATCTTGTGACAAAAATCATTTGTATAGATCCCCATACAATGTGTATGTCACTCATTTGCTCATTTCATTATATTATTAAAATGTAGTGTCCGTTATGGAATCAGAAATCAGTACTTGCTGACTGGGAAGTAATGTTATTGTTTGAAGAATTAAATCATTTAACATGCAGAGTATACAACATTAGGCAGCTTACCTTATGCTTTTTGGAAGTCTCTCTATGCTGTTTTGCCAAATGACGCTCTCCAACCATGGCTGAATGAACACTAACTTGTATCCTAAGAAGTACAGCAAGCATCCTAATACGTTGTCTCATATAAAATGTTTCAATAAGTCTTCTCTACTACAGGCCAAACTAACAAGTGTAAAGCTGTGCTCTTATTATTTGTAAGGCCTTTGTGATCCATAAACTTGATGGGATACAGTTACTGTGCTATGGTGTATTTTGTGGTCCCGCTCATATGGCATTGGTGTACCATAATGTTGATTTAAGAAATCACTTATCATTCCTCAAAAACCTTATTAAGTTTGTACTCAATTTAACATCTTTGAAAATGTTTTCATTTGGAAATAACATTGCTATTTGCAAGAATGGTATATAATTAATTCCTGACTCAATTTAATAAAGCAGGGTTAGATGACCAACCAACACAGATTAAAATACAGTGTTCCATGTATATAGTGAGTTTTTGACTGAACTAAAAATGATCTAAATTATAAAAAGACATGCGGTATGTTTCTCATAGGTTTGATAGAAAATATTTAAAGTGAAATAAACAGGGACTGACTGGTGAGCTACAAAAATAAGGAAGCAATATACTGTATTATCAGACATAGGCAATGATATCATTTGTAAAGAACTTTTTTTAAAAAAATTCTGATTAAGTTTTTTGGTGCACCAAATGGAGGTGACTCCAAACCTCACTTTTTTTTTTTTTGTGACTCACTTAAATCCACTATTAATTACGGTAAAATCATAAAAGACATTTTAGAGCGGTGTCTTTATTAGACAAGCGATTATTGAACAAAAGATCAAAAAATAACATCATGTTCCCAATGTAAAATATTTTTATTTAAATTTGATACACAATTTTAGGAATCTGCATGTGTCGATACACAATGGAAACTGAATAGTAAACAGCATGATGTGAGTTCATATCCAACATTTGTCATTTTATCTCCCTGCTAGTGTTGTCAGAAATGCAATATATTCAAATATACAAAACATATTAATGGCGCAGGGCAAGGAAATTTGCTATGCATGAAATTAACCCGTTCCCAGGAGGTTAAAGTGTATAGCTAAGGAAGAATCTAAATATTATTGCTTTTGTGTTATGCCGAAGTATAAATTGTTATTAAAATGTAGAGGAATATGATGGCCTCAGAAGTTATTAAATAGCAGTGGAAGGGCCTTCTGGTAATACTATGGTATATACAGGAGTAGGCAACAGAGAGAGTTTCTTTGTCAGGCCAGATGAAAACAGTCATTAGCTAATAACCAAATTATCTGTATCAAAGATGGATTTTATATAATTTTCTCCCCGTGGCTAATACCATCCATCTGCTTCTAAATAATGGAGTTGTGTTAATTGTTAATTTTTCAGTTTGAGGGGGTTTTAGATTGATTTCAAACTAGTTACAGTGTGTCAGTAAAAAGCAAGAAAATTCTAATTGTATATGTTACATCGGAAGCCACATACATAAATTGCATAGTTTGTGCCATGTATTATATTTCCTGCTGTATAATACACGGTCACACACATATATATATATATATATATATATATATATATATATATATATATATATATATATATGTGTGTGTGTGTATGTATGGAAAACATTTAGAAATTAAAATTTAAACCCACATGCTTGTACAATCATCCAAAGCATACATACATTACATATACACATACACGTGCATGCAATGCATACATACATCTATTTATACACATATATTCGTGCAGTATATAGTTTAAACTACTATATGAATGTCAGGACTGCAATTGAAACAATATATTAAACTACCATAGCATAGTTATAGTAAAAGTTTACAGATAAGATATGTTGCATGTATAGATTCCCTGTAGAGTGTCACATTACAGTCACTGTTATGTAATATTATTAGAAACCACCGCACATGTTGCATTCATTTAAAATGTTCAATGGTTCCAAGAGTCCCACACACAACAGAAAGAATTATGCAAACAGTATATGAAAAATAATATCTAGTTTCCATTACTAGGTCATGTTTTTACTTCAAAATATACCAGTAACAGTAATGTTAAATAAATTAATAAATACAAAAAAACGTAATACCAAGTGTGCATAGTTTTGATAGTGACGCTTGATGTGTTAGTCTAATTCACAAGTTTTACATTGCTAAAGTTTCTCAGAGTTTCACGTGGACACATACTAGTGTAATAGGTACAGGTAAATGTTTTTGACTGTACATACATACTTACAGTTATTTATTTGTGTATCTGTATAAAACATACAATGAACACATTAAAACAGACACTTGTGGGTTTTGGTGTAAGATTGAGATGCATTACTCTTACATATAGTAAGGTCTCTCCTAATGAATTTATTGGGCTGCAGCAGGGAGAATTGTAAAAAATAATAATCCTGCACTGCACAATGCTGTCTGACTCATTCAATACTCATGAGAGCTAGTATGCTTTGTTTTTGTAGTAACTCCCTTAACCTGCAATCACCTGTACAGACATAATCCTATTGTGAATATTGTGAATGCTCTCTATATACATATACATATTGTATAAACAGTTGGTGGCCGTAATAATCAAACTAGAGGTTATAAATCTAAGCTCAGTAGCCCAAGCAGAAAAAACACAGATTTCTGTACAGAAAGTGGACTCATGAATGTCCCTTTGAACTTAGAATTACAAATAATATAGCACAACATTGTGTTACATAATGTTATACTTATTTCAATGCATGATTCTCAGAAGGTCAGATAAACTAATGCGATGAGTAAACAATTTAGCAAAGTTAATAAAATAGAGTTTCTTAAATATATTTAAATATATAAATAAATATATATATATATATATATATATATATATATATATATATATATATATAAATATATATATATATATATATATATATATATATATATATATTCACCTACTCATCTGACCTTGATGAAAATCAAACATACTTATATAAAAAAAAGAGTACTGATACAAAGAAAAAACAAAAATAACATTGAGACATCAACAAAAAAATGGCTTCTAAATTTCTTTAGAAATGCTGAAAATGTATCTTATTAGGAATATATTGCATGCTTGATTGAATAGTAGATTTCATCTATGGTATTATTTACATCGACTTTGAATTTCAAAATGTGTCAAAATAAATTATCTCAATTTGATAGAGAATATATATATATATATATATATATATATATATATACTAAACAATAGAAAAGTAGATAAATGTGTGAATAGTGTGACCTTAGAAGCATCAAGTTTATTATCATATTCCCATGTTACAGTATCAGGAAAAATGCCAGTGTTTTCAATATTGTATAACTCGCACTTCCCGGAAGATAATACTGTACTCAATATAAATTTTGACAAAACTAGACAGGTAGACGTACATACAAAAAAAGAAAAAGTTTAACCAAAACTGAAACAGTATAGAAGCTTGAGACATACGCCCACTGTCAAAAAAATGTTATATAGTTAAAACACTTTAGTTGAGTCAGCAAATAAAGTTGCAGAACTTAAAAACACAGATTCAAATCAGAAGAATTATATAAGACTATTATACATGGTTCTAAATACCAAGACCCACCTGCTAAAAACAGATATTATTAAGACAGCCACTTCATATTTCATGTTTTAGTGTAAATAATGCACTTAAAAAAGTTTTGCTTTTTTTATCTAAAGGCTTCGTAATGCAAAATGATGAGACTCATAGATGTATTGTGTTATGATAGATATATTGTTGTCAATATTAATTGCACGTTAATATTTATGCACAATTATTAAAGTATAAATACATTGTCACTGTTAGATATATATGTATATATATATATATATATATAATATATATATATATATCCCGTACACCCTATCTAAATGCGCTTACAAGTAGGAGAAATTGTATAAAAATAACTACAATAGACAGGTTTACAAAACAGTGGCATCTTGCCTTAACTGTAATGAAAATGTTGTACTGTCATTCAAGTCGGCAGCAAAATGGATTTGCACAAATACATATACATTTATTTTAAAAATAATGAAAACATTCCTGTTTAATCCTTAATTGCTTAATTTAATTCAAAGTCAACTGACTGACTTCAATATCTGTTTACATATTTATATATAAAAAAGACACAAGGCATTGCTAAAGGCATTTCTTTTTTATGCAAGTAATACAATATTACTTTAACATAAATATAAAAAGTAAATTGCAAATCTACATTTGTAAAAGTTACAAACAGAATTCACCAAACCAAAAAAAAAAATATTGCAAAGTAATTTACACAGCCAAAAATGTGAAAATAAATAGAAAGGGGCAGGTTTATATGGAAATAATATTAAAATATCCTCTGAAAATTAGTAATTGTACAAAATTGTGTAGAATGAAAACAGAACAAAAAAATACACAAATTTCAAAAACATACATATGTATACATATAACACATATTTACAATATTAAGTAAAAAAAACAAAACATTTTTTTTTTCCTTTTTCTGTTTATTTGCTTTATAATGGAATATGCAAGATTCCTTTGATCCTTTTCTTTAGAATTCCCCTTTTTACAGTATACACCATACACTCTATAGCTTTATGGAGATATGTAGCTGTCTATGTTTTGTACTGCTTTTAATATACTAAAGTATATGGATACAGTAAATTAATATAATTTATGTTGTAATATGAGATGCCAACCTTAAGCAGTGAACTGGCATTTTGACCTTAGAAGCTGTAGTAAAACTATGTTAATTAATAAGGAGCCTAAATAATTCAAGTACCTCATTAATTAATGTATAGAACTATTGCTCCTTTCCTTGTTCTTGCATGTATATTTTGGTATAAATAGGGTACTTGCCAAAAATTACAATCACATGTTTAAACATAGACATGATAACAAAATGAACAGTTTAAAAGAAGGATAAATAAAACTTTGGATATTTATTTTCTTTAATAAAAAAGGTATGTGGAACCCAATAAATAAAGGTAACTTTTATTTTGTTTTAAACAACAGGGGCTTATAGCATCCAATTCCACGCAAGAGATTTCTCCATTCTACTGCACTTCATGAGCTAAATAGTCTAATTAATAAATAACACCTTTCCATTCAAAGCTGCCAACAACTTTGTGAGAATGAGATTTACATTAATAATAAAAAATATTCACAGTTCTTATAATCTGAATCTATCCCACAATATTCTGATCAATAAATTACTCCCCCACCCCCACCCCCTTCTCCTTTTACCTTCAAGAAGAAACAAGAATAATAGGTGAGCTGAGGTGTACCAAAAGATTTGGGAAAGGGATTTTATTGTGGGATGTATCTTAATGTAATCTTCTGGTAAAAGGTCCTCCAGTCTCTTTCTGGGAGTCCTGTAACTATTTTCTTTTGTAAAATCCAAAAGTACTTACTTCATCCCCACCCCCCTCACATCCTCCCTTTATATATTTCTTAGTCATTGTACCGATGTCTGCAGTGTGTGATGGAGTGGAGGGGTCTCTGCTTGTGAATACACATCCTCCATGGGGGGGTGAGGGACCCCTGCTGGGGTCATCCTTTTCTCTTTCTGCCTTCTGTTGCAAAACCAAACTCTCACCACCTCCTTCTCCAACTGGAGACTGTCTGCCAGGCTGGTGATCTCATGGGCTGAAGGTTTAGGACACTTTAGAAAATGGTTCTCTAATGCTCCTTTCACCCCAACTTCTATGGAGGTCCTCTTCTTCCTTTTCCTGCCCTGGGCTGCGATCTTGTCTAGGTTGGTCGGGCTTCCTGTAGTAGAATCTGTCTCCTCAAGCCACTTATTCAACAAGGGCTTCAGTTTGCACATGTTCTTGAAACTCAGCTGCAAAGCTTCAAACCTGCAGATTGTGGTTTGGGAGAAAACGTTGCCATACAAGGTGCCCAGGGCCAAGCCAACATCTGCTTGGGTAAAGCCCAGCTTGATTCTCCTCTGTTTGAACTGTTTGGCAAACTGTTCCAGGTCGTCAGAGCTGGGGGCGTCTTCATCCGAGTGGTCCTGATGATGGTTAAGGTGCTGGGGAGGTGACTCTACGTGAGTGTCAAGAACTCCTGGGTCTTCGTGCAAGGGGTCTCTCATGCTGTGGTGCAAAGAGGAAGCCTGGGGCCCCAACATGCCGTTCAG
Source organism: Mixophyes fleayi (assembly GCF_038048845.1). Lineage (NCBI taxonomy): Eukaryota > Metazoa > Chordata > Amphibia > Anura > Limnodynastidae > Mixophyes > Mixophyes fleayi. The sequence goes on along the minus strand of NC_134403.1, from coordinate 206,262,138 downwards.
ATTCGTGTAGGATGACTGAGAATAAATCAGAGGCTGGTGGCTGTTGGAGCTAGGGGACATAGGAGACAGGTGGTGCCCCCCACTTTGTGCCCATGCATGGCTGCTGGGCGTCTGTTGGTGGACTAGGTGTGACCTGTGGTGGTGAAAACTGCTGCTGAGGTCCTCTCTGCTGCTTTGTACACCACCTTTGCCGTGATCCGCTTGTCCACTCAGGTGAGACCCGCTGCCCCAGTCGCTGGCAGGATTGGGTAACCACTGGTGATGGGTGAGGCTCATTGGGTGTCCGGCGTTAGTGGCTAAGCCTTGGAGGTATTCTTGATGCATCATCTTCTGCACCTCTCTGTACGTGGTACCCTGGTGCATCCTGTCGGAGTCCGGATGCATTAGAGGATTGGAAGGCAATGTGTTATTCCTGGGCAGATACTGAGCAGTTGCAGCCATGGCTCCTACTCCTTAACTGGCTGCAACTTCCCTGCTTTCTGTGCTTTAGAACGAAGCGCTAGTCCTGTGGAGAGTGCCTGTGCCATCGGCACGGCCCATCGGCTTCACAATTGGCTTATTCTCTTCTGATTGACACTTCAGACTCACCCCCTCACTTTCAATTGGCTCCGAACGGCCCTTCAATTGGCTGGACTCGACATATTGACTCTGTGCTGCACTCTCCAATTGGTTGACTGTTTTCATTCATGCTGTTTTGCAAACAACCACGTGGGGGAGTAAGGAGTGTATTTTTGCAGTTTACATAGAAATATATTATTGTAAATACCGCTTGCCATTTTACATTGGACTTCATGCATAGGAAGGAGATGGGCAGGTTTGGCTGGAATTATGCATTATTAATTCCTGTTATTATGATACTTGATCAAGGCTAATTGAGAGTGTTCAATAAAAAGGGGGATGTTCCGGCACTATAATTGCGCATGATCTCATTTGGGTTTTTACAAGATTAAGGGAAAAGGTTTATTTGATCAGCAGCCACGTTTGATTCAACTTTGCATCACTATCGGGGGATCAAGCCCATAGGAGGATGTAATGCTATTCCAGGTCTGTGGACAAACGGGTAAAATCATGATGTAGCCGGATTCGTTTTAAAACTTTAGAAGTTTCCTGACATCAGGTGCACAACTGCCAAACACGTTCTAGCATTTAGTGAGCGCATTTCCCACGATGCTTTCACTTTACAGAAACAAAAATGATTTGAAAGCACTTTGCACAAGCAGATCATTAGTTTAAATGGAGTTAAAATAATGTTTTGCACATGAAGCCAGCGCTCACATCCAGTGTGAAGTCTCCGAGCTCTGTTTGACATCCCGTGTTGTTAGGCACCCCTGCTCCAAGTTTCGTTCATTTGGGAATTTTTCAAGATTGTGGTGTACTGAAAACATCGTCCTCCCACTATAAATACCTTAATCCCAGCAAAATGGCACAAGTTCGTAATAAACCCAAATGCAGGCGTATAACGAGACCGTTTGAAATGAAATAAATATTGATACGGAGGCATTATCAGTAATTGATCGGGAAGTGTTAGCTTATACAGGGGCAGTGCAATGTATAATTGTTGCTATATAGATCTAGATGTGTGAATATATTTACATTACAGGCGGCATCGTGTTTATCTTGCAGCAGGTGAATAATGTGAAGGGAGAGTTTATCCGGGCTCGCACTGTTGGAAACTTCAGACAGAAACACAAATGAAATATTATGTTTTCTAATGAGGCTTACCATGATGATCTAATGAAAAAAAGAGGCTGCTGGTGACAGTATTTGAAATACTAGAAGAATAACCATTATTTCCAACGCTGGGAGCCTTTTCTTCCCCTCCTTCCACAGTCTCCAAAAAGTCTTTAAATCAAAATAATATAATTACAGAGGCAACTCCAATAACCGCAACTAATTATTTTGAATTAAATTTTAATCTTGCTGCATCTATCAGGGCATGGAAAACAAACGACTTACTAGGCTGGGTGTTATTTAAGAAATAAAACTGCATTTTGGTGCCTTTCAAAGTCAATTAGATACTGATGCCCATTTCTCTCGTTTCTCTCTCTCCCTCTCTGCACTGATTTCTGATTGTTTTTCTGTTCACGTTTTGCCCTAACTGCAAATTACCAGTTGTATGAATTGCAGAGCAGCTGCCACGCACAGAGCAGAAAGAGAGCTGAGCGCACACACACACACACACAATCAGATCCCTTATGTACATTCTGAGCGCATTCAGCCACTAATCCCAATACTGCCTGTAGACACTGGACCCTTACACCTCTCACCAGAACCCACCTCACCAACTGACAGCACTGCACACACCTCGGAACACGTACAGATTGTAGACCTTAACCTTAGATTTCTATTCCAGACCCTCGTGCTGAGCAGACGTACTTGGTCATGGTAAGTTCTTTAAGTATGCAAGATATCCAGTGCTACACTTACAGCACATTTCTGGTTTCTTTATTTACAATAGTCTTTATTATTATTAATTATTATTATTATTATTATTATTATTATTATTATTATTATTATTATTATTACTTTTATTAACCTTATAGTTACAATAAGTGTGCTATTTTGCCAGGGTTTACATTTTCCTTTAAAGCTGAAGTTTTACTGTAAAACTTCTGTTCATTTTTTTGTTCTATGATTATAATATAGTTATCTGGTTTTCCCTTTTTCTAAATGATGTTGTATTTCAAATGTAACAATAATAAATAAAATACTTATGCAAAATGTATGTGATTTTGTGTCCTTATAAAGACTGTTGGCAGAACCAGTATTCAGTGTGACCAGTGAAACACACATGTATAGGGCATGAATTGGCAAGTGTTATTCCAATGTTTTTGTGTGTATCTGTCTGGCAGTGAAGTGTGTCCACAGGGGCTCTGGTAGCTGACACATAATGCTTCTGTGGTTTTAGATGAAAAGTTATAACATAAATGGATATATTCAGATATTATTTTTACAACATTACATACTATATTATAATGGTTCATTTTAGTTTTAGGGTATCCATTTATACTTTGATGTTGGCATATTCCAATTATACAATAAACTGTTTTGCTAAGTGTTTATTACAGCACCTGTTTCATCAATATATGCATATGATATCAATACATGCTTTAAGATCTGAAGGGCAAGCAGAATTATATGAGCTATTTTTCACAGCAATTCAGTAATAATTCAAGTAAATTAAAACACAGTATCATTTGCCATTGGGAATGTCAGAAAGTCTTACAAATATATGAACATGTTACAGTTATTATTTTGCTTTTAAAATACACACAAACATCTATCGTTATATAAGATATTGTCATACTAGTATATTATTTGTGCAATAATACTGCATCACTTTTGCAAGATATTGCCTTGTTGCGTTCTATGGGCATTTACAGGTGTACCAAGCCCATTTCAGTTCACTGTATTCTGAAACATATATATATATATATATATATATATATATATATAATTATAAGTTAAAACACAGTACCATTTGCCATTGGAAATTTCAGAAAGTCTTACAATATATGAACATGTTTCAACTATTATTTTGCCTTTTAAATACACACACACATCTGTCGGTATATCAAACATTGTCATACTGCTATATTATTTGTGCTATAATACTGCATCACTTTTGCAAGCTATTGCCTTGTTGTGTTCTATGGGCATTTACAGGTGTGCCAAGCCCATTTAAGTTCACTGTATTCTGCAAAATATATATATATAATTTATATTTCCAGCATGATTGTGTCTTGTATCATAGAACTATTAATACTGATAACAAAATAGTTGCACTATGTTATGGAAGGCATTTCTTTAGTATGGTGGTGCAGGGAACGTGAGTACATATTAGGCACATATGTTTGTTGGTAACTATATAGGCATCTCTGTCTTTGGAAATTATACAGTCTGGCAGAGGATGCTAAAGCTCAATAAGTAGTATATTTATATGTAACATACACACAGACATATATAATAGCATGTATTCCATTGTCACAATCTAGAAAAACTCCAAATGATTCAGAAACTTTTTAGGCTTTGAAATCAAGTAGATCCATTTTTGTCACTGTAGTTACTTACAGTGTTATACTTTTTTATTCTGCAATAGATTTTTAGTTTTCAGAATACAGCTTAAAATCCTTTCTTGCAGTGTGATTTTAAACACACTTGCTTCAGATTATAATTTTACATTTTGTTTTTAGCAAAATCCTGTTTGAGCCTAGCATTAAAAATAATGAAACGTTGCTTCTCATTTGCTGTCATTACGAGCAACTTCATAATTCTTTGATTTCTCTTTACAGTTATCCTAATTTGTAGACATGAAAAGCTGGCGAGATAGTTGGAAGCCAGTGAAAAGAAAGACTAGCTGTTGTGGTGTTACACGGACAGGCAGTAAAAGTTGGTTAAAAGTGTCCAGATTGGCCATTGTGTAGAATATGGCCTTGTCTTTGTGAAGGGACATATTTGTCAGCATCCCAATGGTAACTATGGAGAGAGAATTAAAAGGCCTTACAGAAAGTAAGCTGAATAGGGTTCAATCATACAGGGAAGAGAGAGAGAGAGAGAGAGGGAGTGAGGGAGAGAGTGTGTGACAGAGAGAGAGAGAGAGAGAGAGAGAGAGAGAGAGAGAGGGAGTGAGGGAGAGAGTGTGTGACAGAGAGAGAGAGAGAGAGAAGAAAGAAAGAAAAAGTAGTAAAGAAAGAAACAAAGATGGAAAGGTTCTGTTTAACCTTAAAACATCCACAACTCATACAAAGCCACAAAGAAAAAAAATAATCCTATACATATAGGTTTAAAAATGTGTTTTTCACTTTTCTGTTTGTAATAATATAACTAATATTATTATTATTATTATTATTATTATTATTATTACTATTATTATTATTATTGAAAAATATACCAGAAGTACAATCATGCCTGACATCTAAAAAGCCAGTCTGGAAATTATATAAATTAAATACAGTGCTTTGTAAAACATGTAGTGTAACAGAAGGTAAGTACTACAATTTGTAGCAAATAATAATATCCACAATAATGTAATGAATTGGCTCATCTATCGTTATTACATACGTATGACAAGTGACCCAAGCACTTTTCCCCTATTCAACCATGTAACTAATTTCTTTAACCAACACTGTTGGGAGACTGTTCAGCGGGTAATAAAAATCCATTTGCTGATGACATAAAGTTTTTATAGGATTGTTAGGTTCACCGTACTCACCTCCCAATTTCCTTTATAAACCTGCAGTGTTGAAGAAATATACTCACCTCCCGGGGTTTTAACCCCTTCACTGCCAGAGGATTTTGTCACAAGCCACCTGAAACAAGGGATTATCTGGACAAAAAAAATAATGCTCCAGATTGATACAGTTACAATGAAGTAAGGATACATTTTTCTACTCTTAGAAAAATATTGTTGCCGATCACTCTCAAAGTGCTGTGACTCTTGAACCATGCAGCTTGTCTTGTAACATTACCTACAAGGGGAGAACAGATTTTTGCTATTGCACTGAACATGAACTTAGCATGGTATCTGCAAATATATATGCTAGATCATCTTAATAATGTACAGATTATCTATCTATCTATCTATCTATCTATCTATCTATCTATCTATCTATCTATCTATCTATCTTTAATAAATCACAATGAAACATTATCTCATATTTACATATTGTTCAAAATTATGACTTTTTAAAATTTGCAATACACTGCTCGATGTGCAAAAGGTTTAGAAAAATAGATTGGTAGATACTATATGCAGGCGCGCACAGTACAAATGCGTATTATTAGATGTATCTACAATCCACCTCCATTATTCAAAGCACATGAATAATGAATGAGGCCCTATTATTCATAGGTTGTATCCCTGGCATTCCTACAGTCCATGCCATCCCATAAGCGATGATGGTCAGAAGGCCTCAGTAGGACTACTGCTTTAATGTTTGCTAACACACTTGTTAAAGTTTTATGTGCCAGGTATTAGAAGCCTCATCAGCTACAGGTATAGATAGAGCAGTCATCCTTTAAGATATACTATAGAAACCTGTCACCTATATCGAGGCTTCACGATTCGAGTTGCACTAATGAAGTAGAACTCTGCTTCCTAACAGGTAGACAGGGTCAGTTTGTGGCAGGACAGAGAAGGCATTTTCCCTGAGCTCAAAGCAGTAGTGGGTCCTCATAGACCAATATCTCTCTTAAAATATAAAATCTACATTACTACAGCTGTATACTGAAGTTTGTAGTGTTTACTCACCTATGTAATGTTATTTTTATTTTGAACTAACATTTTCATAAAGCTGAATGTTGATAGCCCCAACCTGCTCAGGTTTTCTGCTTGTTTCTAGTAACAGACCTGCTTGTATTTACGGAGATTCTGTATCTAAAATGGGAAAGGGCTGATGGACAAGCAGGAAAAATGGAAATATGAGTGGCAATAAAACTGATGTGACGCACATGGTCAAGTTTTTATAAAACTACCTACCCTCTCCCCAGGTTATGTTGTACAGTCGATGCAACTATAAATCCACTTGTTTCACCCTTGACAAAGCAAATTGTTGTGACCATTAAAGTTCCTGCAAATATTCTACTACTACTACTTATTATAATTATTGTTATTATTATTATTTATTATTATTATTGTTCAGAATGTATAAAATGACAACAGTTTTTATAGTGCTCTAAAATTTGTAAGAGATTCAAAATAATAAACACTAATACAAGCCAAAACAAAAGAGTGGAGAGGACCTGCTTGTGAGAGTGTAAAATGTAAAGGACACTTTACCTATAAGGCATCAAATACACACACATTGTGCTTTACAAAGCAATGCACTATAGAAATATAGCTGTAAGAACCAGGCATAAGACTCATAAGACTGAGTATTGCACTGGAAACTGTCATTGTCCTTAGCTAACAAGTAAAATACACATCCATAGTAAATAGACCTATGTTCAAACTAAATAATAAACACTTACGATGGCAGTCTCCCATTAGGTGTAAGTATACCTTGAAGATGATAGTATCTGAGTGATGTTAGAGCAGTACTAAGTTCACATATTGAAAATAGTGATTTTTTTTTTCAGACAGAATTAATGTTTGGGTTATTTCTTAAAGCATATTCATTAAAGCATTTATTTTAGTAGATCTTAACTGACTGAACTTCACTTGTACAGCAGAAGGGGCTATGAATCAATGATTCTGTTGCATAATGTGTTTTCTTATAATATATGCTATGGAAAATGTTAACAACTTAATAACTTTTATCTATCAATGATGTATTTGTCAAAAATCCTCTTCATCTTTTTTCCATTTTATGATACTGACATAGTCAAAGGCAAAATCCAGTTTTTAAAACACTTTCAAATATTCTCTCACCAAATAGCGGTTGAGTAGAGTCTCTCCCCTGGTATCAACAGCGTTAGCAAGCACCTTGTTCATACGCACCAGCATTACCCAAACAGTACTCACCTGATCCCTTGTTTGACAATAAGATTCCAAATAAAGGAAATGTTTCAAAACATTCTATCCACATAGGTTCACATTTTCATCTTGTACTATCCTATTACCTGGGATGGATGTAATATGAGCATCACTGGATTTCTCTGAAACACACATGTCTCAGGTGCGAGACCCCAGCTGAAATAATCAGGGAATAGGGGAGAATCTAAATCTTAAAAAGAAATGTCATTAAAGCCTCTAATAGGTAAATTATAGCCAGCATTACAAAGTTGCTGGGATTTAAAGGGACACATCCAGCTAGACTTGGACCTGAGTGTTATTAAACTATGAAGTACATTTTGAAGATACACGCTGTAAATCAACACTTGGGTCTTGCTGTGATTAGTTGAGTGACAAGAAATGATAAACTGTCCTCCTCTCTTATAAATAGGGAACATCCAATAGTGGCACCCTGTTAATGTTTTTCCTTACACCTAATGTCCTAAATATAAACCAGACATTTTTGTTGAATATTAACATTTTAGTTCAAATGATTATAACTAAGACAATCATAATCAGGGTTGGACTATTTTGACTTCCGTTCAATTTATAATATGGAAATTAGAATAAAAATTCTGAGTTAGAGTGATTATTCAGAAGAAAAAAATATTCCATTTATTAATTGACACACTAAAGAGCACGTACCACCTGCACACAGAGAAAGTAGCCATTGTGTGTACATAACCACTTTTATTTATATATCCATTCATTAGGAACTACTCTGGCACAAAGTAAATTAATGCATGTCAGTCTCATTAATACAGTTTAAACTCACAGAATGGCTATCCCACCAATAGGTGCACTGTAAGTATCAGCTAATTATAAAATATGTGCAAATTAATTTATAATGTTTAGGCATCTTGCAATATTCATAACGTTTCACTACTTTTAGAGAACTTGAGATGTTAGGTATTTAAGCTTTTGCACTCTGTTATCAGCCGTTTTAGACGCATGATGTATGCAGTGTCCTTCATTAAAGCGACAGGATGTGTGGTGTCACCAAAAAGTTTTTTTTTAAAATTTCTAACAAACAGCTTTATCTAAATTATGTACCGTTCTGTTGCACGTCAGCAACTTCTACATATCTGTTGTTTGCAAATGCTACTAGTAGCACTTTTATATACAGTAACTTTTGTTTGTTTAGATTTAATGGTCCTGACTAGTCATGTATGTGACTGCTCAGAAAGTGTTACTGATATTCCTGACATCTTCACCGGTGAATTGGCTCAGCAATTAGAATCAGATTGTTTTGCTTTGTTAATCAGAGAATATGTCTGCAGTAAGTGGCAGAAAACTGTTATCGTGGCTGGCATGAGAATAGGGATCCTTATGAATAGCCCAACTAGATACAATGAAAACATATTTTCCGTGATAGCTTCTATGTAATCATTGACCTTCTTTTATATTTAGGGTAACCACACATCTATCATAAGCATGATGCGTTCTTGTGGCTATATTAGCCAAAGCTATTCCCTGTGCTCAGGACATCTTGTCAAATGAAGAGGGATCATGTACTCAATCATAGATTGCTGGCAGGCATTTCACAAAGAGAAGTGTTGCTGTTGTGTTTATTGCACAACCACCAACAAATGGCAACACAAATATAACTCCCTAAAAGAAAGGTGGAGTATAAGATCACAAAACAACAATTCCAAGAACAGGGAGAAAGGTGTGTACATGGATGTGGTGACCTGTTATACAGAAAGAGCACAAAGTTAAAGACAGTGTGTGTACCATGAACCTTGAATACTACCCCTATTACCGTCTACAATTATTTTCTGATGTAGCACATCACATATGATCTCCTGGCTGGCTCACAAGCTGACACGTTCATTTTGTCACTTATAGAACTAAATAATTTTGGGCCTACATACAATACAAATCAATGTATACGTTTTCTGTTTTGCAATGAAACACAGGCAGCTATTGAATGCGTTTACAATCCACTTTGAATAGCATAGTCAACTGATACATTTTTTAAAAAGGGGGATATGTCATGTAAATTGCATAGGTTTATATGAACCTTAAAGGTTCTGTCTGCCTATGGACAGATCTGATGAATAGAACAATAAAAGTTGTTGAACAATTTTGATCTGAAATGGCTGAATGTAAGTTCTTTGAAGCCTGTGTAATCTAATCATGGGACAGAAGTCTAACGTGTTATAATGAGTGACGCAATCGCTCATTCTAAATTCTGATAACTTGCAATCACAACATGTGTGTCATGATTGAAAATATATCTAAAGGTATATAAAGCCAATCCATTCTTGTGTCTACAGCTAGCCTTAGTAAAAGCAAGTATTTTAAAATTAACATCTTCTACCCTTTATTCGATATAGTGACTCTCTCTCTCTCTCTCTCTCGCCTCTCTGCTCTCTTTTCTCTCTGTCTTCCCTCTCTGGGGCCTATTTATCAACGCTTTCCACTCTATAGTGGTTGATTAACCACTAAATAGCTATTTATGATTGTAGCATCGCTGCAAATATCTCAGATATCTGCTGCTTTGCATCTCTTATCGTTTTACTGAGCACCCCCCATAACAGTGTATGGGGAGTGCTCAGTAACGCTATTTAACAATGTACAAAATTAACTTTTCAATAATGTTAATGTACGCCAGCTCAAGCTGGTGCACATTAACATAATTGAAAAGTTTCACTGCCGGCAGCATTGCTCCAAAAAGCAGAGCTGGACAGCGCATGTGTGGAGGGATCATGCGATCCCTCCCTGTCACATGACCCACCATCTTGCAGTCCAGATCTCTGTGCACATGCCCAAGCTTTTTGGTTGGGGCATGCGCACAAGGATTCAAAGCAAGGTGGAAACCACATCGCAGAGGAGCGCAGAGGACAGCAAACGAAGAGCCCGAGAAAGGTAAGTGTAAGACTTCGCAGGAACAGCCGCTTTTCGCTGTTCCTGTCTTGATTTTTAATAAATATGAAATACTTTTCAATATTCATCTATGCGATGAGGATTGAAAAGTATCTTTCATAAAATGTGGTGCTACATAAATAGGCCCCTCTCTCTTCTCTCTCTCTCTCTCTCTCTCTTCTTTCTCTTCTCTCTCTTCTCTCTCTTCTCTCTCTTCTCTCTCTTCTTTCTCTTCTCTCTCTTCTCTCTTTTCTCTCTTTTCTCTCTCTCCTCCCTCTTCTCTCTCACTGTTCTCTCTCTCTCTCTCTCTCTCTCTCTCTCTCTCTCGTGTGAACAAAATGCAAACAAGGAATAGGGGTTAAATGTATCTCTCCTACCCAGAGTGCTTCCTTGGTCCTCCGATTCTGATGCCACAGGGTGAGCATAGTGCGTTCACACAGTCTATGTAGCAGATTACTTCATAATTAGACTGTGATGCTCTTTTACCAGCACCACTTGCCAGCTACAGGTTAACCTACTGTATAGGATACATAAACCGTCTGCGCGGATGTTCTCATCTCCTAATGTGATCTAATGCATGTCTGCATAGAAAATGTTACACCTCTTTGTGGAGCCACTTGTGAAGTCCAGCTCAGAGAAATATAATTAAGCTCACCATTATTCTACATCATTCAGACATCTACTCTCATGACACTAGGTCAATCAAAGCTAATTGCTGATTGATTGCACTAGGTTACTGCATACTTGCACCTGTGTGCCTCAAATGTATTCCTGCAGAACGTGATGTAAAAAGTCAGAGACCCCATAAAGCCAAGGAGGATATTAGTTCCAGCAAACAAACTGATTTCACATTATTTAAAAGTCCTGCACTTACAAATGTGCCCAATATTCCCTCGATGCAGAGCAATCCAGAAAAGAAGGAGTTAAATTAAATGAGGACTCCACTTCTTAAGGATTCCATTCACATGATTCTTCCTAGTCAGCTACGTTTTTCACGTTATTGTTTCTAGATCACCGTAGATCTAGATCGCTAGGTTTACCTGTGTCTTTTTTGCTGAGGGGGAAAACATGTGGAGATAACAATTCTTCAAGGCAGCATGTGAGTGAAAGAGAATCTGTCTTATTTGCTGCCTTCTCCCTAATGCCAGTGACAATCAATGTGAAGTAAAGTCAGATGAGCAATTCAAATAGTTAAAAGAGTAAGATGGACCCTGTGAAAGAATTTTGAGTAAAATAAATAACATTCAATTTTAACAAAGTGCCTTCCTTTGTATTTCCTTCTTTATCAGGGGCGCACGCAGGGGGGGGGGTTCTGGTTCTCCAGAAACCCCTCCCCTCCGCAACCGAACGGCGCTGTCAAAGAACGCGGACGCTTCTCTGACAGCGCTGCAGCTGCTGTCCAAATCAGAATCGCAGAAATGGAGCTGTTGCGCATGCGCGGGCGCATGTGCAGCAGCTCGCGCTCTCTCTCTAATTTTTTTTTAAAAATCCTGCGTTTGCCCCTGTTTATGTACTTTTGTTTTACACTTGTATGCACGCCTCTTATGGTACTAATAAGTACATTAATACACTCTTGCTCAAGGGAAGTCAGGCAGGGTTGACAACCCAGCATTATAAAACAAGTCTCAGTAGGCCATTCAGAATAAGATTTTGTAAACTGACCTCAAATTATCACTTGTCGTAGATACATACATAGGGACTGATGGAGAGTTGGCTGCAAAATGGTAGTAAATTACTCTTAAAACAAACCATGGTTAATGAGTGTATTTCCGCCTTTTTGCAGAGTTGTCCACATCTCAAGATGTGTCCGACTCTTCCTCAGCAGCATATGCGCCTAGTTTACCATAAGTCTTCATCATCAGCGGGTATTTTTCCATGCACTCTAACAGGTGTAAATCATTTTCCTCCTAACAGCCGAATATATGCGTGTCCCGGCAGGTCTGCATGAGCCGCATTTGCGTAGACACTTCTTTACTCTACTCAATATACTTTGAAACGCCCCTTCCCTCCTCCATCCCGCCTCTCCAGGCACAGGTAAGTTTCAGAACTGGGAATGTCTGCTTAGGCGCATATGCGTGCGTCCGCTTTCTGGGCATGTCCAGAGCGATTTCCCTTAAGATTACCCATGCAAACTGGCTTACTCTGCATCAACCCTATACTGTACAAGAATGTTACTTAGGCGATTAAATACTTGTTCATCAATGCAATATACTATGTTATATTCTAGTTTTACTTATTGTTCTTTGCAGCACGGTAAGAATTTGGAGTGAGACTTGTGTTCACAAGTTTGTGGTAAGTAGTGAGCTTGCAAAGCAGTGCCGTGCTGGCTCTCCAATATATGTGAAACTTTGGAGTTACACATTTAATAAGAGCAGTGATTCACTGGGGGTGGTGTGTATCTTTTCTTCTGCCAGTTGTGGTATTTCACAAGAGAAGAGGGTGTTAAGTACAGAGATCAAAATAAACACACAACAAAGGTGACACAGATACACTAATATACAGTATAAAAAAATCAATGGGGAAAAAAAAGGGTTTCTTTTTCAATCTATTAGATTTGGTTTGAAGCAGGTGCGTGTTTTCCTGTTGTACAGTTTATAAAAGGATTTTCATGCACCTATAGAATTCTAATCTTAACTTCTTTTTTGTCATATGCTAAATTTGTCTATATTTTATACATCACAAGAATTGGCTTTGGCTAAGGGCTTTCAATAGAGCATATATTAGTAAATTGGTAAAGAAGATCTCTATTTCCTCTCACTGAGGATTCATTTTTAAAGGCCATCTATCACAAAAATACATTTTAAGATTAGTAGAATTACCTGTAGAATTGTTTTTTTTCAGCAATTACTTGAAGTTAGTATCTACACTTCAAAACTCTACATTCTTTTACCGTTGAGTCGCCGAGCGCTGTGTTAGTATCCCATTGTGGGAGGAGCCAGTCAACATTTAAGTGATTTGAGTTCAGTGATTTCTGGCAGAGTATAATTTGAGCTTGACACATCATATGGCTTTCCAACTATGGGTGACGCAGATATCATAAATATATACAGTATATGATTTTATATATATATATATATATATATATGTAGCATGGTGGCTTAGTGTTTAGCACTGCTGCCTCACAGCACTGGGGTCATGAGTTTGATTCCCAACCATGTAGAGCTTGTATGTTCTCCTTTTGTTTGCATGGGTTTCCTCCGGGTGCTCTGGTTTCCTCCCACACTCCAAAAACATGCTTGTATGTTTATTGGCTGTTATTAAGTTGCCCTTAGTCTCTCTCAGTCTGTGTGTGTGTACATTAGGGTATTTAGATTGCAAGTTCCAATGGGGCAGAGACTGATGTGAATGAGTTCCCTGTACAGCGCTGCATAATTGGTGGTGCAATATACATAAATATATGATATATGTATATATAACACATCATAATCACACCCCCTAAGTGCTGTGAAAGGGAAGCTCAGGGCTAGGTTGAGAGTGGGACATTGGAGCTAATTTTGTAATATAATTTATATATTTTTTTTTTCAGGGATTTTTTACTTCAAATTGAACAAATGATTTAAATCTTCTATTTTCATTTCAAAGTTGTAAGACTGACCATTAAAGGGACCAAGGTCCAAAGTCTAGGTGACATTTTTTTATATTTTCCATCATACTGTCTGTTTCTCAGTCATAGCTATGATATTATTATTTTTTTTATGTGGCAGCTGAAATATTTCTGGAGGGCTGGATTCTTGGCTCCTTAGGTATGTAAATAAGACTCACAAAAAGCAGTTTTCCTATGTAAACAAATGTTTTCACGTGGTTCATTTTAACCTTGCTATTTTTTCACATCTGATCAGCCTAACTGAAACGAAGAAATTACTTAGGAAAAGTTTTTAGCTACACCCTAGTGACAACATGCAAATAAGCCATTTTATTCAGAACAAAGACTTCTGGGTAATAATTTAACCTCTAGGTATTCAGAGTATGACGCAGACCAGTGCTGAAACAGAACTCCCACTACACACAGACTGTTTCATCCTCCCTAGTGCAGGATAAGGTATTACATGTTATGCAGACAGCATCCCTGAAACAATGATAATTGTTTGGGGAGGAGAGTTAAGGTTAAACATTTTTTTAACCAGTTCGAAAGAATAAACACACTTTTTATTTCCTCTTTTACTCTCTAAGAGAAAATGAGATGCTAATTTTTAGTCTCTGTATGTGCGTGTGTATGTTAGGGAATTTAGACTGTAAGCTCCAATGGGGCAGGGACTGATGTGAGTGAGTTTTCTGTACAGCGCTACGGAATTAGTGGCGCTATATAAATAAATGATGATGATGATATATTGAAATGTGTGTTCATGAAGGCTTACAAAGAGGATAAATGTAAAATAAATGAAAGTCGTATTATAATTATACTGAAAAATAAACATATTGATAAATTAAATCGTTGTTGCTTGTGAATTCTACAAAACAATGTGTTTTTTTATTTTAAAGTAGAATACAAAGCACTCCCCCATTTTCCTCTTAACCTAGGAAAGGAAACAACTGCCAAAGGAATGGTTTTGATTGTTGACTAGGACAGTAAAGAGATGGGCACAGTTTAGTGTTCAGTAACACATAGTAACCATTAGTTTTGATTGAACTAGTGCAAGCTGTACAATACAATACAATCTGGGTCTTCTTTGAAATTAAACAATGGTGGTTACTTTGCCTGTCCTTGACAAAAGGGGAACTGTTTCTGTAATAAAAGTATTTAATGACTAGTCAGAGAGGTTGGTTTCCATACACTAGGGTGCATTTGTTCTGGTCGAACTGCCAACGTGAAGGGTTGAATACTCGCCATCCAATTCCAGGGCATGGAGTTTACTGAGCTCATGACAGTGACCCTGACACATCAGCACCCTTAGAGTATTTCTACCTGGTAAATCCAGGATTGCGAGACAGTGGGTTCCATTCATGATTGAGTGATGCATCACAAACTTAACATCACTTCAGCTTCATTTGTGCACTAAATATATTGTAGTTTATGCTCTGCTATGCAATGTAGTTACCCATTTGTTCAACACTGCACCTTGAGCGCTGCACTACCCATGTATTCTTTACCTTTTGAACTATACACTCATTAAATTAAATTTCTGAAAACTTGCAATGAACCACTGATTTGACACACCATAAGGAATGTGTTTACTTGAGGCTATTTTTATTCCAGTAGTCATATTAGTGAAGCTATAAATATTTAATATATATATATATATATATATATATATATATATATATATATATATATATATATGATGTACTAGAGCAGAAACTTCTTCATTATTACAAATACATAAGATCTTACGCAATATATAACAAATAAAATAGGATTGCTTTGTACCCCAGTCTGGAAGAGAGCACATAATATAATGCTCGTAGATCGGCTCATCTTCCTAGTTGAGTTGTAAACATATGCTCTGCTCTCTCCCAGGCCAGCTTCCGCGATACCTCATAGCCCTCCTCCTGTGTGGCATGGAGGAAGGCAGCCCGGGAGAGACATTAATAAATACAGAGTGGATCTGCTATGTTAAATGCCCAAGAAGGAAGCAATTTACATTACATTCTCCATCAGTGGTCAAAGTGGGGGTGTACATGGTAGTATGCCACTTCTTAAGCTGGCTTGTTAAACTATCAAATTCCATATCGCCACTTCTAAATTTCGACTTCAACCGCTGTTCTTATTCTACATTACTTTATTAGAAAGCTGCACTGTCAGATGGATGTTCATGATATGCATTCACAAAGCTTCTTTATTTTATTCATTTTTTAAATTTGATTTCATGTAATCTTTCCTATTTCTTTCCAGTTCAAATTAACAGTAATATAAAAACACACAAGTGTGTACTGTTGCACTGTAAACTAATTTGTTATGGGCACATTCCTTTTTTGGTATTTTTTTTTTTTGTGCTACAGCAGAGCACACAAACAACATTTTTGTGTCCAGGCTCTTATTAAACATTCATAATAAGCAGGTTGCTGTATACTGAGAGTCAGCATTTGAAATCTTTGGACTAGTATACCAGGCTCAAGGTAAGTCATATCTGGAAAAGAAGCAGGCCTGCAACATGTCACTCACGGGGGGAATTCAATTGGCCGCGTTATTATAAAAAGTAGTGCGGCCTGCGCACTAGTACCACCATTACGGTAATAGTGCGCATAATTACCATCAATACGGTAATTTCAATGACGGCTTTTTGCTTGCGGCTTCCTGAGCCGTGGGCAGAAAGCAGGGTTAAAATTACCGTATTAACGGTAATAGGTTTTCTGCGAAGGTATTCTTCCCCCCACAATGTGAACAAAGTGTTTTTTTTTAGTTTGGCTTGCCCATTGGCTGAACCAAGTCTCCTGCACCCCAGCTGTCTGGTCATCTTCATCGCTATGCCTCCCACAAACTCTCTACTTTTAAATAAGCAAAGGCGGGAACATAGGACTAGCTTTGAGGAGAACAACAGAGACATTGAGCCATTGAACACCCTGTCGCTTTCAGGATCTCCACACTATGATCTTGGCTTGCTTGGTGTTCCAAGCCACAGCAGCCCTAATATGTACCTTCAAAAAAGGACAAAAGGCAGCACAAAGTTGAATTGTAATTCAAAGATTTGTGAAGTATTAAAAAAATTATGGAAAGTACACTGAGGAAATTGCTTGTGTCCTGAAACGTCTGTTATCATCTACTACTCTGTCATTAGGAAACTTTATTTTTTTAATACTTCACAAATCTTTGAATTATAATTTAATAGTGTGCTGTCTTTTTTTTTTTTTTTTTGAATGGCCTTGATAGAAAAATTAAATAAAATATAATCACAAAACAATACCCTTAAACAATGAAATGTGTTACAATTATAGTTCAAAAGAATCAACATAAAAAATACTCATATAGCAAAAAACATAACAATATTCCACTTGGTTTTCTCACTAAAAGAGAATTTTCAGTATAATCTACATTCATCTTTTAATTACTGTAAGTATAGTAGAGGACAGGGCTTGAAAATGTAATCATCATTCTCCCGGATATTACTATATATAGGTAAGAATTGGGAATCAAAACTCCTAAATATTTGCTAAGGTTAGTAAATTCCTTTTTATGCACTGTTGTCAGCTTCTTCTTCCACTGGGTATTAGGGAAATATCAGATTTTAAATTGAAGCATTCATTTAGAATCCAGAGTAAAAACTTATTTGAAGCACATTGGATATACGCCTAGATACCTTAAGAATTAACCAAACATAACCCCCATATGTGATTCATGGTCATTCATTCAGGACAGATTCAAAAGTCTGCAAGGTTTCTGACTGAAAAACATTGGTGTAACATTAAGGGAAGCAAATCTGCATGATGCAACACTTTCATTAGCTGGATATTATAGCTGTATAATGCATTCTGACCGTTGATTATAATCTATTGTAAAATTTTAATTATTTTCCCATTGTTGGATGAATTTTTTGAGGAAGGAGCATTAAAGATAGTGTGAAGGCACTTACATATGCTTTTCACAAAACAAATAAAAGACTATTATATCTGTTACAGAGCAAAAAAAGAGAAAGACGTTTTCAATGATGTCTGGTATGCATGAATATATAGCCATTTATTTTACCACAGGGAAACCAAGAGTATATACAGGAAAAGCTGAAGACAGGTAGTTCTAAGCAGTGGTCAGTGGGCGGCAGCAAAGTGTATGGTTTTAACCTAAGGGTTTATTATACACACATTGGTCATTGCCAACTGGAAAATTCCCAAGATGCATATCTACCTCTATTAAAACTCACCATTCAACATGTAATACCTATCAAGAAACATGTTAATTTAAACTATACCCAAATGAGAGAATTTATCTAGGATCTGTTAAAAAATGGTAGACAAAAATTAAGTTTCTTTCTATCTATCTATCTATCTATCTATCTATCTATCTATCTATCTATCTATCTATCTATCTATCTGTCCATCCTTAATCATATATCTATATCTATCTATCTATATATACATATCCATATATCTATATCTATCTATATATACTCTGTGTGTGTGTGTGTGTGCATATATATATATATATATATATATATATATATATATGTGTGTGTGTTCAGTTCAGGCAATGGGAAACATGGGTCACTCATTATTAAGTAACTACAATATCTATCATATCTATCTATATGTCTGTCTGTCTAGACTATCTATCTATGTGCCATATCTATATATGTGTCACATCCTATCTATCTATCTATTTGCTTGTATGTCTAATATATCTATCTATTTGTCTGTCTAATCTATCTATCTATGTCATATATATCTATCTCATATCTATCTATCTATCTATCTATCTATCTATCTATCTATCTATCTATCTATTTATCTATGTGCCATATCTATCTATGTGTCATATCTATCTATATGTCTGTCTGTCTAGACTATCTATCTATGTGCCATATTTATATATGTGTCACATCCTATCTATCTAACTATCTAACTATCTATTTGCTTCAGTGGCGCACGCAGGGGGGGTTTCTGGGTCTCCAGAAACCCCCCCCCCCTCCGCTAAAAAGTGCCCTACATGTTGGCACTGTAGTATACAGCAGCCGCGGCGCTGTCTAAGAAGCGTCCGCGGCGGTGCTGTATACAATACAGCACCGCCGCGGACGCTTCTTAGACAGCGCCGCGGCTGCTGTATACTACAGTGCAGCTGAAACGGAGCTGCCGCGCATGCGCGGCAGGTCTCTAGGATTTTTTTTTTCCCCGGGGGCGGAGGAAACCCCCCCCCTCACAAATCCTACGTGCGCCCCTGTGCTTGTATGTCTAATATATCTATCTATTTGTCTGTCTAATCTATCTATCTATGTCATATATATCTATCTCATATCTATCTATCTATCTATCTATCTATCTATCTATCTATCTATCTATCTGCCTGTCTGTCAAGTATATCTATCTGTCTGTCAGTCTCATCTATCTATGTCATATATATCTATCTCATATCTATCTATCTATATATCTCTCTCTCTATCTATCTATCTATCTATCTATCTATTTGTATGTCTGTCTAATCTATCTATCTATATCATATCTATCTATCTCGTATCTATCTAAATATGTATATATCTCTCTATCTATGTCATGTACATCTATTTCATATCTATCTATCTATCTGTCTAATCTATCTATGTGATATCTATCTATCTATCTATGTCATATCTACCTGTCTATCTATCTATCTATCTATCTATCTATCTATCTATCTATCTATCTATCTATCTTTCTCCTTTATAAAGTCTGTGTACATGTTTGTCTCTATTGACAGTGTAACCAGCACATTTATAGCAGCATTAAACTCTCTGCATGTTCCCCCGTCCCAGTGGGTGCAGATCTGCAGCAGGCGAGGACAGAAACACTTCTATTTGCAATCTGTTCGCTGGAGGGCTGCTGGAAAACTTTCTGTCAGCTTTTAGTTATAACATATGAACATCTGAGGGTTACCGCCTGCTTCAGATCGCTCCGCGTCTTGTGGTGAGAGAGCTGTGTTTTACACAATCTTTGTGTGTTTGATAAGAGATCAGGCATAGGGAAGCATACATTTCACACTGAATACTGACACTCTCTTCTTTCTTCGCCTGCCTACACTACTAAATCTGAGGCAGATTTACTAAGTTCAGTCACAGGACTTTTTGGAAACTCCCATCATATGCATTCTTATTTAGAAATTAATTCAAAGGTACATATGGAAATATTAACACAAGAAGAGTAATTAACTAAAGATTTAATGTTTGTACCAGCTTAAAGGACCTGTATTCACATTCAAAGTCCAATCAAATAATGGGATTTTTTTTACTTTTATTTATTTATTTATTTATTTATTTAATAACACATAGATTTAAGAGTTTAAATTTTCTTTTGAAATACAAATTACTCTTTATAAATAACTACAATACATTACTAATATATGAGTAATGAAGCTTGACATAGATCATGTTGTCCCTAACCTCAAAATGTCTGGACTAAGTAATAATAAACCCCTAGGAATCTGGTTTTCTCAGTGATGAATCACATGCACTGGGCAACCATAAACTCCATGTGTCAGTGAGTGGATGGCAGTACTGAATACAGCATGGTCATATGATCATGTGCACTGCATGTGAGACAGACCTCAGGATGATGTCCTCAAGATCTTGGGATGGTAATTAGTTTAAATACAACACTAGGTGGATCTTGGTTTACACTAGTGAAGGGATGCAAGAGTTAATCATGGCATTGGGGGCTTTTGATTAATATGGAGATGGTCACTATTCAATATTGGCCTCCACAGCCTTGTTGCCACCAACACTACCAGCCCACTGTTGCAGATAATTTGGGTAAAAAGAGGAAATTTGGAAAAAAAAAGGACACACACCAATGCACTGTTACTTAATTGTGACCTGACCAACTGTAACCTTAGGAATAAAATTTTCTGGAATGAGTATATTTCTAGGAATTGTACAGTCTTGCTTAAGCAATCCCAACTAATGGATAGAGAACACGTATGCCAGCAACAATGTGCACCGACAAAATCCAGCTGTGCGTGCCTATGATACAACAGTCCGCAGGTTAAATTTAGATATTCTGGCTCATTTCCTGAATGTAACTGATTGTTGCAGGACCTCTCCCTTATCTGCCACTGGGACATGATTAAAAGAAAAAATGAGAGAAATAAGGAAAGCTGCCCAGGTTTCCTAGGTAACTATGCCCTATGGCCTCCTCCAATTCCTTCATTTTTTTGGCTTACCTATGAAACTGCATTCATCTTCTGCTTGCCACTTGGTTACTTGAGAGAACACGTTATAATGTATTACTGATGCTTATTAACTTTAAGACTGACAAGCTTTTATTAGAAGCCACATACAAAGGTTAATATATTTTAGGACATCTCCAAAAGGTTATTTACTAGTCACAAACTCACAACATCTTTAAAAGTAGGTGGCACTAACCAGGACTCAACTAGGCCTGCATGAGGAGTTTGTGAAAAACAGTTAATCACAGCAAAACCATCTAGTCTGTCTAGCAATTAATAAACTCCCTGGTTTTTTTACATCACTCGCATACAAGTAATTTCAAAATTGTTACCACCGGGATATGATTTCACAGACCATACTTTGAAGAAGTCCTAGGTTACTCGCATTAAACCAGAATACCCTCACAACTTATATACCATTACAGTTAAACTTTCAATTTACTAGCATTATCAGTAGCCAAACAATACTCTGTTTTTCAGTTATGCAGGGTTTCCAAGCTGTCTGAATGTGAATTCAGTAAGAACACAAAGACAGAACATTATTAAGAGGTTTAATATGAGAAAACACTCACAATACTTAAGGTAACAAAAGAATAATAATAATATGACAAAAAGTATTAAAATTATGAAAATAATTTCTTTAAAAATCAAAAGAAATATAGAAATAGGAAAAAGACATTCACCTATGCACCTACTCCCCAACATAGTTGGCCATCAGAAATAAGACAACATTTTATAACCTACAGTGATCTTATTAAACTGATTCTTCAGTTCAGGACCAATACCTGTGAGCTAACTACGAGAGGGCTGTGTGTATGCTACAGTGGGGAGGAAATTAATACCTGGGTGTGAATTACAATCTATTCTGAAATAACCAGAAATTCTTATAACTGACATATATCTTCTCTAGCACATTGCAGAAACATAAATTCCCATTCAATAAACAGGTAATAACTTCCCTCACAATTGCATATAAAATATGATATTATTAGATGCAATATTAATAAAGATATATAATTACTATATTTTCCTTATGAGCATAGCGTTTATGTTTGACATATGTCTTTGGCATAATCCCACTGATTTTACACACATGAAAAATTGATTCTTATGAAGTAAGAATTATGAACATTATTTCTTTGATGTATTTTCCTTTCCTATATGAAAAATAAGGACTTCAGTGACCACAGTATAACTTAGAATTTACAATATTTGCTGTGCCATACATTATCTCCCAGACTTGTATAAGACACGTGCCACCTGATTATGATACCTCCTGCTATGTGTTAATGCTAACTAGAATTAAAGTTACCATTTCTATATTTGCTCACAGTGAGATTTAGCAATACATATTTTATATTTTAACCCCTGATAATGTTATAACTATGACAGGTGGAACATTACTGTTCAAACTGACTACTTGGCCTGAACTTGCAAATTACGTAATCAAGGTTTATGTGGTTCCAATAGTAGTGCAGATGTGCCGTAAAAAAAAATTGGTTAAACTTATGCACTATACCCCAACGTATCAGTTCATTTCCTACTTTGTTCAGTTTATCATACTAAACACTTACTTCTAACTCCTTTGAGTTTATTTCCTTTTATTTATATTCACCAACCTGCTATAGTCATTTTTCCTTCATTTCCCCTGGCACCTCCAACTGGGCCAGACTGCATTTGCAGGGACCGGTTCATGTACAGTGAAGACCCATTTGGGCTTTCAGTTTTTAAGCTGAAAGCCCAGCAGAGCAGGTGCCTCTGAGGCGGATGGAGCAGTATCCCTGGGTCACCTTCACCATTGTGTCCCAAAACAGCTGCATGGTAGTCCTACCATTGCAAGGCTCACCAGCCTCCAAATATGTACAAGATTGAAGATAAGAATGTTTTTCTGAACCTAATGATATCAAAGAGGATTTTATCATTTACTTGGCAGCTTATAATTGTGTATATCTTGCTGCCACCACTACTAAGCGCAATAGTGGTAGGCAAATGAAGAATGTACAATGGCAGATGCTCATGGCTAAATAAAAATATTGAGAGGAGTCTGCCAAAGATTTACCAGTCTATTTTAAGTGTTGGACCAGCCGTTTATACTTTCAGGCATATTGGCTATTCTGGCCTGATCTCCAATATTTTCCCCTGGCACACCACACTCAATTGATCAAGTACAGGTAATGTAGCTCACAGTGTGCAATAAACCTAGATTGTCCTAGGCCCAGGCCTTTCAGGTTCCTCTACAACTGAGGCCTGAGACCACAATAAAAATACACTACTCATTTTCATATCTCTGTACATGTACTTGTAAGGATCCTTGTAGTGTCTTTTTATGGGTAAGAAGTTGCGCATAAAAAAAACTCCACCAACATGGCATTCTGATTTCTAGTATTAGTGGATACCAAGAAACATTTATAGCTAATTTTAAATGTTTATACAGCATCTCCCCAAATACTTAACTTTAGATGTTGATCACAATGAGTTCATTACTGCTTCATATGGAATTGTCAGCTCTTCAATATGCAAATTGTTGGTTATTGCTTTTTAGATTAAGGAAAATGTTTATGAATGAAGATGTTGGCATAGCAGCTATTTCCTCCTCAACTCCGGTGTTTCTTCTATTTTCCATTGTGTGTGTAAAAAAAAAAAATCACTATTTTGAGTGTCTCCTTACATACAATATGTAAATGGAAATTACATCATATTTATGTTTCTCATAAGGAACTAAAAGCTACAGAGTATTATTTCAGTTAGCTGATTCAGCCCTGAAGGTTTCAGTAAACCGAAAATGTAACCCCATATCACAAATAGTGCTGTAGTTTTGGGAGAAACAAAAATTTGTTTGTCTCTGTTCAGATAGGGCTTAAACTCAGTAGTAGTTTTATATTCGCCAGCAGTGTGTTGGTCTGCACTGATCTTACTGGAAGGTCAATGCAGTCAAATTAGATCTCAAAATAGTGATCTACTGATCCATATAAGAAATATTTTGTTTCCTCATCTTGTCTCTTACCTTGACCTATATGACTTCAATGGCAGTGGTTGAGTAGGGCTTTTCCTTAATAAGAAGGACATAGATGCAACAGGTGATTCATCTATGATGTCATGTTTAAGGTCTGAACATACTTTCTACAAATTATGTCTGTTTTCAAATATAATCAGAAACTTCTAAAATTTCTTAATGAACAGATTCACATATTAACATATACATTGTAAGTTTGACATGAAGAATAAATGAATAATACAATAAATTTATTTCAGTTAGATTCACTTACTGGTCTAAAAGTGGATCGAAAACTAAGCTTCTAGTACACTTAGTGGATCTGAGGACATGATATGGTGAAGTCTGTTCTTTTTTATTAAACTGCTCATAATTTCATGTCAGGTATTTGTTTCTGTATATACTTTTTTTTTATGATAAAATCTGGGCCTAATGCATGTCCTCAACTAATGCAAAAACAATATGCTGAGCAGTAAAAGGAAATGACCAAAACATCTATATTAATGTTTCCAAAGTAAAAATAATAGATTGGAATTGTGTTTGATATTAGCCAGTTATAGGATCTAGTAGTGGTCTGTAATGTTTCAAGGTTTGTTCATACTAAATTATAGTCAGCAATGTAGCAACATAATCTCTCTTTATCATTATATTATAATTTGAAAAAGTTACTTTGTTGTTGTATTATATTGATTGTAGTTTGGTTTGCAGTATAACACTGAGACCCTTGTTACCAGTAGGTTCCTTTGCAAATCTTCAGCCAACTGTAGTTTGAATGTCCTTCTGTCTCATTTACCTACATAACATTAATAGCAGTGGGTGTGTAAACAATAAGTAGGGCAAACACATGATAAACTTTGTCTAAGCAATGTTAAGTCCATAATCCATATCTTGTACTTTTGAGACTTAGGGGCACATTTTTCAATGTTCACATAAAGTGAAAAATAGTTATCAATCTTTATCGCATTGATAAGGATTGAACTATTTCTCAAATTTATGAAGAACCCAACACTGAAACAGCAGTTCCGATAAACTACAGTTTCTGTGATAAAAAAAAAACATACTTACCCCGCCTCTTCGGAATGCGCTGTCTCCGGATCTCCTCCTTGTCCTCTTCGTTTTCCTTCATAATGCAAATTCGCATGTGCAGTTTGAAGAACTGGACATGCGCACAAACATCTCCGCTCTGTCACTACAACTATAGTTGCAGAGAGAGAGCGGTGAGTGACAGGGAGGGATCATGTGATCCCTCCACACATGCGCTGTCCATGCACCACTTCCTAAATATGCCCCTTAATACGGTATCTTTCAGTGGAGTTAACTTTTAACTATTTTCACAGGATATTTTTTATGTACATTATTGTTTCCAAAGGAACACACTACATATGCTTTATTTAGAGGACCAAACAGCATTTTGTGAAACACCGTCTGATGATGATATATGAATGTGGGAGAGAGATAAGGCAGTGAACAACCTGTGGGAGGCAGAAGGGAAAAGAATATTCAGAGGAGAGCTGTGAGGTAGAAGGGCATGTAGAAGAGAGGTGCAAAGGAGAGACATGGCAGAGGCAGGAGTTAGTTGAGAGTAAGGCAGTAGAGAGAAAGCAGCTGGGGAAAGCTGTGAAAGGGTAAGTGTCAGGTGCTGTCCTTGCACTATCCATAGGTGCCAGGGACGGATGCCTGTCCTCCATTATGGTCCGCGTCTCATTGCCTAGCAACAGGACGCACTTCCAGATTTGGATCCCACTCTGTGCGTGCATGTGCAGTGAAGTCGCGTCCCGTTGCCAGGCAACGAGACGCTCTCTGTTTCTTTCTGTCGGCGGTCAGGGGCATCTAACCACCGAAATCATCTGCCACCTAGCAGGGACTGCCCTCCTCTATTTAAGGCTTCTCCTGACCCTATTCTGGTGCCAGAGTATTTATTCATCAGCTCCAGCGTTCCTGTTTCCTATTCCCTGTTCCTGCTATTGTTGTTCAGTTCTGACTCCTGGCTTGTTCCTGACTATTCTCTTGTCCTACGTTTGGTACTGCTAGCTTATCTGGACACTGACCTCTGGCTTGCCTCTGACCTTTCTTCTGGATCTTCCTTGTGTACCGCGCCATCGTTTGGTATCTGACCCGGACTGCACAACCATTCCTGTTCTCTATCCACTGCACTGGTAACTAACTTGGAGAACCACAACCTGCGCACCTCACACAGCAAAGTCCATACCTCGATGCGGGGGTCCCTGGTGAATACCGGGGGTGCGTTAGACTTCGCGCCTCCCTGTTTGGTTGCACCAGTACCAGTTAGTGGCATTTATGGTGTCATTAACAAGACAGAATACTCGGGCCATGAGTACACAGGATAAGCCTTCAGTGCGGGACCTTCTTCTACATCTGGCCCAATGTGTAGACTGGCAAGAGACTAATCAGGCCCAGCTCTTGCAGTTTATTCAGGGTGTGGTCACCCGCCTGGACACCCTTCAGGGGTCTTTACCAGTACGTTCAGTTGCTCCTAACAGTAACCACCTCTGCTGCCACTGTCTCCACCAGCTCTACCAGCACCCAAGGGTTGCTCATACCTCCTCCAGAGAAATATGACGGAGAGCCTAAAAAGTGCAGCGGGCTCCTTAACCAGTGTGTCATACAATTTGAACTAGCACCAGAAAACTTTTCGTCAGACAGAACTAAGGTAACATACCTAATCTCCATCCTTTCAGGCCAAGCTCTGGCCTGAACATCTCCCTTGTGGGAACGTAATAAGACAACTGCTCCAGAATTCTACAACTTTTATTGAATGTTTCTGTAAGGTCTTCCACGAATCTGGCTGCATGTCCTCTGCAGTCACTGGTCTTTTAAGCCTACATCAAGGAACACTCTCAGCTGGCCAGTATGCGGTACAATTTCGGACTCTAGCATCTGAACTCTGTTGGAATGACGAGGCCCTTACCACTACCTTCTGGCAAGGCTTGAATGACCGAATAAAATATGATTTAGTGTCACACGACTTCCCTTCCAGACTGAACGACTTAATTTCTCTGTGTGTTAAAGTGGAGATTCGCCACCCTGAACGCACGCAGGAACGTGATTGTGGTCTCTGCCGATCAAAGGTTTTTGATCTCATGTAACAAGGGAAGTGAAGCACTTTGCTGGCTGTTTTTCTACTTGGGAGGACACACATGGCCGAACTGCTGGAATGGAATGGCGGTTTGTATAAGGGGCCTGGAGAGGCCATTTATATTAGAACCTGGCTAGCAGAATAAATGTTATAATGGAGTTTAGAATGGAATGAATGAAAGGTGAGTGAGTCTGGAAACATAGTTTAATGTGTTTTTGAATGGAAGATGGTTGATTAATGTTGTAATGGAGTTTTATTAGGTTATTTGAATGGAATTGTCTGAGTTCAGATAAAATGGAGTTAGGGAAGTTTTGGTCCTGGAAGCATTTGTGGTTGTGGCAAAGGTTATTCTTGGAAGGCTAGTGTAATAGAAGTGTATGGAAATAGTTTGTTTTATGCAGTTTAGTGTAAATGTATAGTAAGTGTATGGAAATGGTTGTGCATAGTTTGTTTGTTAGATAGAATGGTGATGTTGGAAAAGTATTTCATGGGAAAGTGAAGATGGTATTGGAAAGTCTGTTATGCTTCTGTTGAAAAGTTTGGCAGAAATTAGGATTTCGATGCATAGCAAGTGATTGGATTGTTCAGGAAATGGTCAGATTGTTCAATATAACGTTTTGTTAGACTGTTGGTTTAAAGGGTAGTTTGTAACTCTGAATCTCTGAAATAATGTGGTTTATTGCTGGAAATGTTGATGTAGTTAATATGGCAACAAGGTGAAATACCATGTGTTTAGAGCATGCTGAGTTCAGACAATAGATCTAGAAGCTCCATGCTTGTAAAATGGCTGTCATCTAGAAACTCTAATTTGAAGGGAATGTGGATAGTAAATAATGGCTGTTGGACTTTGACTGAGATAAGTGAAATGAAATGATAGAGGGATAAATGTGGTAGAGTATGTGAGAATATTTGGAAGGTTAAAATGTATGCTTGCGTGTGTGTGTCTCTCTCTCCCCCACAGGTCTCCCCCTCCTCCCCATACACACACAATGCATTCACACACCTGGAACAATAAAGGTAAAGCTTGACTCACACACATACACTTACACATTTGTATGACAGCCAATAAATGTAATGTATTGCACAAAAATATATACTTTGTGTAAAATATTGTTACACTATTTTATAATATATATATACGTTTTACAATTAGAATGTTAATAATACAACACGTTTTAAGAGAAACTATAATTTGTGCGAGGTTTTATCTTGAAGATATGAGAATAAGCTATTATATGAATATTGGTGCTGTGGATATAAGGAAAAATAAGAATTATACTTCTTATGTTAAATCAAAATTAACTTTGCGAAGAGTTGGTTGACAGTAATAGTCATATATTACAGTATTAAATGGACATCCATAAACTTGCCAGAATATTAGGAAGATTAAAACCCCAGACACCCTAGAAATCCTTCTACAAACAGCTCTCTCATTGGCCGTAAAAATAATATGTTTTCATTTCAGATAAATATATAAAACCAATAATGAACTCGTGTCTTTTTATAGATTATAATTATAAAGTATATTTTTGAAGTCAGCATCATAAGACCATCTAAATATACATGTTGAAGCCTTTGGTAAAAACTGAGAAATCCATTTAACTTCATTTTTTTAATTTAAAACCGCTGGAGAAATCTTGAGTGTAAAGTATTTTTACTCATTGCACTAGATACTTGCCAACACTTTACAATAAGTAGAGGAACATTCTAGAATATAATACAAATTTAAAATTTAAAAATCATTGACATTTGCCTGCATGAAACAGTTTTTATTCTGACCACTTATGTTTACATTTATTTGTAACATATTTAGGGGTTGTTGTTTTTCCATGTTCCAACCCCTAAGAAAGCGGGTGACTCCAGTTAGGCTTAGCTGCTGCTGGCTCTCTCACAAGTCAGTTCTGACTATGCCCAGTAAGTTATGCAGAAAGTACCTCAAGCACATGTCTTCACTAATCCTAGTAGTGTTGTCCTAATTTGTGAATACATTCTATTAAAAAATAATATCATTGGAGAAACAGAGTGAGATTTAGGGGTACATTTGCTAAATGGTGTGTTTATTTGGCAGTTTCAAAATGGCAGTACATCGCCAGAAGTTTTCACCTCCAAGCCACCAGATTAAAAATCCAGGGGTCTGGAGTATGTAAACTCAAACTGCCGGCAGTGTCATACAAGTGCAACAGTTTTTTTTAAAAAAAAAAAATGCATTTTTTTAATTGACAGTTTTCCATTGGCAATGACAACCAGCAGGGTTTTGACCTCAGTGGCCCTTTAAAAGCCTGGCCACTTCCTCATTCACTTTATTAGGGGTCTGAGGAGTAAGGTGACAGGTGAGGAGAGTTAGTTGGCAGGGAGTAAATTTGAATTTAGAGATTGTTGAGAGGTGTCTTGTTGTCCTGCTCCTTATTTATCGGTTTGCCTTATAGTTTCCTGTATTTTTTGGGTTAAGTCATTGTTTTTTGTGTGTGAATATGGTTTGTGTTTGTGTTTTGTGCTTTGTACTGTGTTAATAGTTTTCTGTTTTTGTGGAAGCCGTGGAGGGTATGGAGAGAGAGAAAGAAGAGAGGGTGAGGGTGTGATGGAGGAAGGGAGGCAGTTACAGCTGCAAGTGGCAGAGGAGAGTCAGGCAGGGGCAGATCAGGGGAGCCAGGTCTGGCAGAAGTATAAGATTGTAAGGGCCATTATCTCCTGTTATGATCAGATACCTGAGCAGATATTGGGGACTCATATGGCCAGGACCCCAATAAGCAGAAAGAACCAATGGGCTTGTGTCACACTGCAGACAAAGGTTCTCTGAAATCAAGCGATGCCTTAAGGAGAACATGGGCAAGGAAAGATGGGCTGCTACAGCCACAGGTGGGCCACCATTGGTGATAGAATATACCACGTATTAGGAGGAGCTGAGAGAAATCCTGCCACGTGAAATCATAGAGGGCATTAATGTGCCTCTAGCACAGTAACAAGCTGGTGAGTATAGTTAAGCAATTTAAAAAAAGTTTTTATTGAAAAAGTACATTAATAAAGCATGATACGTGTGTCCAATGCGAACACACTGACAAGTAAGTAGTGGAACATAACATGTTTTATTTCACAGCATAAACATAGCCAATATGAACACTCTAATAAATTGTCCCATAGGTCAATCAACAGGTTTTTCACCAAGACAAGGGCCGCCACCCTCAACACAGCAACCCTTACATGAGGAGGTAGCATGTGCGTGCACCTAAAAAAAAATTAAATAAATGATGTCAATACTCTTACTGCACTAATGTGAATTGCTGCCAACAAATGTGTGAAAGTCAGAAATGCTTACATATGTTGTGCTTAAATTTGACATACTTACACCTATGTTTTCATTTACAGGACCAGCCAACTTGCAAGGCATGCTGAACAGCAGGAACCCACTGAAGTATGTCTGGATGCACCTGCAGAGGGAGAGAATGACACCATGATCACTCCTGAGTTTGTGGATGTTCACTCTGTGCCTGCAGAAAGCCAGCCATGTGAGCAGCCTGCCCATGGGGACATTCGTACCCCACCACATGACCCTCTAATTAACATGGCAGCAGCTGTGCCAGAATTTGGGAATGCCCAAACACAATTCATGCAAACCCAAGTCAACAGTTGACCCAAATTAATGAACAAATGAAAAGGGTAGTAAAACACATAGCATAGTATACACATCACTTCCCACATTAGGCAAAACGTCAATTAACAGCATCGATAATAAGTTCACACAGACAACAGTGTCAATATATTCTTTTACACACTCAGTCAGGGAGTTCAACTCCACTGTCAAAAATGCAGCTTCACAGTTACACTAGGACTTGCTTACATATTTACCGGTTGCCGTAACTTCAACTGGACGCAATGTGGCCATCATACCAGTGACTATGCCACAACTACTCCAACAAGCGGCAGTGTACCCACCAGGTATGGCAGAAGAAGAGGCCACAGGAGTGACGCACAGAAGAGCCAAGCTCTAAAATAAGAAAACATAAATAGTATTTTGTTATTGAATTAAGTATGGTTTTTGTCTTTCTTTGAGGTGGTATAAGCTTCAAGTCCATTTATTTGACTAAAAATCTTTGCCACACAAAAATATCTTAAAAAATATCTTCAACATTCTTCACTATCAGAATGCATCTAACTTAGAGGAGGCGATTCAGTTAGCTGCAATTCCATAGTAGCATCACAAGGTAAGGTTCCGCCTGATGTTTAGGTAATGATCTTCGCTCATCTTTGCTCACACCTCATAGAGGTGTGAGAAAACTTGAGCAATGGTATCATTACCGTTTTATGCACATACAAATAATGCACGATGCTGCTATGGAACATTATGGCTAATTGAATCACCTTCATAGCGCTGACAACCTCTCCCATTTCAACCTGTCTACCCAGCAGCCCAGGGGATATTTGTCACTCTAGGACAGCACTTGCAAACTTTTTGAGTTGTTCCGAGCTTGTTCATTTGTTAGAACTGCTTTAAATCTTCAAGAAAGTCTTAATTTTGATACATTTTACCTTTTCCATGAAAGACTTACAGAATAAACTGTTTGAGATCTGCATTGTGTTAAGTTAAGTAACATCCATGTTTTTTTCAAATAACCCAACGGCCGTTCTCATGGAAATAATATCCTTCTGCATGGAATCCTTCCTTTATCTGTAGAGAGACTTCATTGGGTAAGAGGCCATAGCCTTGACCTGGATCTCGGTTAGCACGTTCCTATGTACAGCAATTCTGACGGGTTCTATTCAAACTGAATGAGAGGGACAGCTTCACCATCTGTGCTATGGAAAGGAACCGGGGGTCAGTGGGACAAAATCCACAGCTGGCTGACCTGTGTGACAGAGAACTGTCTGAGTTGTGGCTCATGTCCTCCGACCCCTGCTAGCTGTCTGAGTTATGTGATGCTGTGGCATACTAATGAGGGGTTTGCCTTTTGCCAGTTCAGGGATGATATTATTGCATCAAGTTTTATGTGTTACACTTGCAAACAGTGTGCCATAGAAATAAAACACATTTGGACTTTCAACGTCTACAGTCATTTCCAAGAAACCTTTGCTGCAGTTACAAATATTTTATGTTTACGGTTATTATTATTATCTATTATTATTTATGGTTTTCATAAAATTATTTTTTATGTTTTACAAAACTATAAGATGCATTTTTTTTTATATTATGTTACTATACATGACAAAATAAACATCCCATCAATTATTTTGAGAATGACTTTGTTTTTGCCATTTTGGAATTTCTGTTTAGTATTGTATGGCCGATTTCCCCATAAATCAGTTAACACAATACCACTACCTGTTCCTGTAGTCATTCTTTACATTTGACTATTTTGGAATTTAGAATATGTATGGTTTGAAAGTTAGAATACACTCAAATCATTGTCACTGTACAGTTATCACTAGAAATGGATATAATTTGACACAATTCTGTAAGCAGCTAGGTAAACATAAGTAAAACACTTGTTAATATATATACACTGTCTAGACCAGTGTTGGCTAACCTGTGACACTCCAGGTGTTGTGAAACTACAAGTCCCAGCATACCCTTTCAGCACTAAGCTGCTATATATTGGCAAAGCATGCTGGGACGTGTAGTTTCACAACTCCTGGGTGTATATTTACTGAATGGCGAGATTCTAGCTTTCATTTATTTAGTGCATTCTACAAAATGATAGCTAGAATCTGATTGGTTGCTATGGGCAACATCTCCACTTTTTCAAACCCGCAGCTTAGTAAATCTAGCCATTGGAGTGTCACAGGTTAGCCAACTCTGGTCTAGACACAATACCCCCAAAAACAGATTTTTTTTTTAAAGACATTAATGTTACACTAGTATTCCAATGTTTGTTGCCAGTGCTTAACTCACATCATTAGGCTGGAAGTACAGAACAGTCACAACATAGCTGCCTTGTACCTTACCTGTACTAAATGATAATGGAAGTAGACTCTTTGTTAGGGAGAATGCTATAGGTTGCATTGACAAGCACCATAAACAGAAAATAAAAACCCTCATATCTATAGTGGCTGTCAAATATTGTAGACTCCAGATATCTGGTAGCTACCAAAATATGCACACCAGAAGCGGGGCCGCCACCAGGGAGGTATGGGGGTAATACAATAAATGCCCAGGACTCCTCAAGCGGCATGCTGTCTGATGACAGTAATCCTGACAGCAGCAAGCTGCTCATTGTTCTTTCTGGATGTTTAAACCAGTGGGGGAAAGTCACTCTCCCCACAATGACCTTTGACACGCCCCCTGTCCAGTAAAGTGATGGTGTGACCGCTCTGCAAACAATCTCAGTGTGAGACGGTCTGAATTGTAATTTCCATCGGATCTCTCCAATCTCAAAGAGCTTGTGTGTTTAAATGGGCATGTATATATGGGCATATGGAGACGTTACATGGACTGGTATGTGAGGAAGTCTGATGGGCATGTAAATACTTATTTGAACTGATTTCTGATTCCACAGAGGCTTTCTCATTCACCCAAAATATTTCCCTCACTACTCAAAATTCATAGAATACAATACCATGGTAACCTTGATCTCCTGCTCTGCACATGCTCCAGGGAAGTGCGAGGAATTTTATTTGCAACCAGTTTACAGACAAAACCTGAAGGTCTGATTGGTGAATAGCACTAGTGGTAACCAGCACCACCCTATTAAAATGTTACAAACTAACATACTATATTTCAGTATCAGTATCAGTATTGTTTTTAATTTTCAGCTGTCACAATATAATGTTTTGCAAGATGGATAGACCCTGGTGGCTTGAGGCCAATGACACCCAATGCTAAGTCTCAGTAATCATGTATAATAAACAATATAAGAAGAATACACAGAACTAGTCAATAGAATGGAGTTGGTCTGTGATCAGTTTTATAGCCCAAGTTGCCAGTGACACAGACCTCTTGACGGCAGTTGCTGTATGGAAGTTCCGATGTAGATAATACACAGGTAAGCAAGAAGCTGTCATCAGGATTGTATGCCAAATATCAAGTACATAGGTAACAGATAGGCAGTGATCAGCTTCAAAACTAGGTTCTAATACACTGGCAGAGAAATAGCAGTGGACAAGATTTGGTCAATGTTCAAAGCCAGGATACACAGATAGCAAGAATTGGTGGTCAAAGTCCAAAGAAAGGGTACAGTACATGGGAATCACACAGTCTGGAAATGCTAGTTAATGATGAGGATGAAACTCAATAATCTGGCAACTGTATGCTCTCGTTAGCAGATACTTATACCAATAGGTTTGTGCCTGCATCTGTAATGACATTACTACCCACTGATAAACAGACACAGATTTAAAATTCTAATATCAACATGTAATCAACATATATGAGTCAGCATATAATCTGCATAGTCAGTCTTCCTTCTTAATCATATGTAGTCCAATAGGGGAAGGGAACTAAAATCTGAGAATAAATGATGCATCTACACACTAACCTTGTTTGACATAAATGGCCAAAGCAGGGAGTCCCATTTGCAACCAGTCATTCACAAGCGGTTTCTCAATCTGTCCACTTGTGATTGTCTGGCAGTAAAGATGAGATGAGAAGTGCTCAAACTCAGTCCGCAAGAGCTACCAACAGTCAAAACATGACCTGTTTGAGCACCTCTGCTCTAGTGATTTCACAAGACACTAATTGAATTTCTATTGATGTGGGATTAACAATTATCATTGCTATGAAGCTCATATCAGTCGGCCCATTCATTTGGGTATCCACCTGAAGTGCACATGCTGGAAACCTTATTGAAATAAATGGGCCATTGAAATATATGGAAAAAGCTCCAAGATGTTTTGGACATCATAAAAGCAATGTAAATTATATGAGTTTAATAGAATATTGCTGTTTGACAGATTAGAGTAGGTGACAGTGATTTTTTTTTTTTTTTCGGATGATATTTCACACTTTTAATCAATTTAAAGAGGGTGGTGAAAAACTTATGTAGATTCCTGCCTCAGTCATTCAACTCTATTCATCTATTACCAAAACATCTATTACCGCACGTCAGTCAAATGGCAATTAGGTGCTTCTAACGGAAAAACAATAGTAGCTGTGTATTGCATTGATGTGTATAGCATATGTCTGCTTCCATAATTAAACACCTGTGTACATCTTGTCTACAAGAAAAGCACATAGCTATGTATTCTATAGCTGTGTATTGGATATGCCTACTTGAATAATTGCACACCTGTGTACATCTAATCTACAAGAAAAGCAATGTGTTCTATAGTTGTGTTTTGGATAAAACCATACATGTGGATTGAACATGTTTCATACTTATGACTTTATTGTAAGTAAGGATATATATTTATTGCAAGTGCACCAAAGAAACCACACTTTTGTTAATCCTACACATTTATTAGTAGACAATGTCCATAGAAATGGATATAGCAAAAATGACATATTTAACAATTAACCTGTCTACTGCTTTCTTACACAACTTTCTCATACTTGAAACAATTGCAGGAATAAGCCCTTAATTCAGTAAAATATTTGTTCAGCTTTTCCATCTTCTTGACCACACCCTTCCCATCACCCGAAGGACCACAGATATTACTGCGTGTGGCATCCTTCTCTCCTTCTGAACCATCGTCGGATATAACAATGGCATCTATATGAGGAAAGGAAACACATATTAATTATGTTGAATGAAAAAATGGAACACAAGTTCATTTCTACTACAGTGTAAAGTACAATTTCCTCACTTTGGACACTGCTTGAAATAACTTTATGTTGTGGTACCTCTTGTTTTTTACAATCAAGCCGCCCTGTTGCTCCATAGCATCTGTAAAACAGGCGTCATTTTGGTTATTATAATGGAACAGGGTGCTCCTAACATTTTATAAAAGTTTTGTCATCACAATTAACTTCTTTTATTGAAGCTCTAATTTCTCCAATTGCGATCTCACTTTTTTCTTGTTTTATATTCACTACACCTTCTTCCACTTTAACTTTTTCAGTAGCTACGCAGCACATTTCTTTGTGATTTTTTTTCTGTAAATAGTTTTAAAACTTGTTTTTGTCTTAATAGTTGTTATTTTTTTAAAGAAATCTCTAGCAAGGCCTTTTAAGAGTTGTACAGCATTACTGCTTCAAAAATATACAGTATTAGTCCTAATATCAGATCAGCCTCTTGATTAACAATTACAAACCAAAGTAAAGCGGTATATCTTGACTGGGAATGGTAGCAGCAATTTAGATGGTTATAGTGTTTTGAGTTTATTTTTAGTTTTAACCTTCGCCTATCCCTTTGTTCTTTAGGAACATGTAGAGCTCTCATTCCAGTTATACTAGATTTGTCTTGGGGGCTAGGAGGGCGAGAATCAGTCTGACCTACTTCAATGCCCAGAGTCTAATGGGGGCTTAGGCTTGCCAGAGTTCTAGGCCTATTATCGGGCAGCTGAGGAATTTACATTTTTGAGGTGGCATGTTTTTCTTGCTGCTTTGCTCTGTGACCAATTACATGCAATTACCTTACAGACCTTTATTTTTGAACCAATAAATGAGTTATTTTTGAACATCACAAAGAAGGCGAAAATAACTAAGCGTGTGCACCGGCCACTTTTGGTGTTTTGTGTTTTGGGTTCTGATTAGCTTGAGGTTTTGGGTTCTGATTTGTTTTGCCAAAACACCCCACGAAAGGTTTTGGTTCTGATTTTGGGTTTTGGGTCCTGATTTTTTTTTAAAAAAGCATAAAAAGTGCTAAAATCCATATTTATTTATTTTTCACTCCTACACTATTATTAACCTCAATAACATTCATTTCCACTAATTTCCAGTCTATTCTGAACACCTCACACCTCACAATATTGTTTTTAGTCCAAAAGGTTGCACCAAGGTAGATGGATGTCTAAGCTAAGCGACACAAGTGGGCGGCACAAACACGTGGCCCATCGTAGGTGGCTGTGTAGACTTGAATGGCCTTTTGCTGCTCCTCCATCCTCTGCAGCATATAGAGTGTGTAGGTTAAGCACATCACTACCTCTTGTATTAGTTGATGGCAGGGCAGGTTCATGCTTTTTTTGATGTAGCAGGAACAGTGAATGTAGTTTAATATCTGATACTAATATTTCTGCACTGCAGGAACAGTTAACGTAGTTTAATATCTGATACTAATATTTCTGCACTGCAGGAACAGTGAACGTACTTTAATATCTCATACTAATATTTCTGGACTGCATATTGAAGTGGAATCTCGACGGGATTTAGTACCGGGGACACAATACCTCCATCAACCGTCTAAATTCCACTGCACAGATGGCGGACACCGGATGCACGTCTAACACCAACATAGCTGTTACGGCCGCAGGTATCCGCTTTGCCATAGGATGACTATATAGGAGTGGCACTGCAGTGGCAGACAAGATAGCAGTTTGAAAAACTAGGCCCCAACGAGCACATAATGCTAAAAAAAAGAGTTGCAAAATGGAATTGTCCTTGGGCCCTCCCAGCCACCCTGATGTTGTTGAAATAGGACATGCGCACTTTAACAAACCAATCATTTCAGCAACAGGGCCTACAAAACTGTGGCTGAAATGATTGGTTTGTTTGGGCCCCCACACAAAAAAAGCTGTTCATCTCTCCCTGTACAAATTAAACTGGCTCTACTGAGGCAAGATGTCGTCCTCATCCTCATCCTCTGATTCCTCGCCCCCTTCAGTGTGTACTTCCTCATCCTCACACATTATCAATTCGTCCCCGCTGGACTCCACAACCACAGGTCCTTCTGTAGTCTCTGGAGGCAAGTGCTGTTCTTGATGGAAGAATTGATAATTCATTTTTATGAACATCATTTTTTCAACGTTTTGCAGAAGCAACCTCCTTCGCCGCTCACTGACCAGGTTTCCCGCTGCACTAAAAACTCTTTCCGACTACACACTGGAGGGGGGACAACTCAGGTAAAATTTAGCCAGTTTGTACAGGGGCTTCCAAACTGCCTTTTTTTCCTGCCAGTAAAAATAAGGACTGTCTGACATGTCTACTTGGATGGTGTCAGCAAAGTAATCCTCCACCATTTTTTCAATAGTGACAGCATCC
Organism: Mixophyes fleayi; assembly: GCF_038048845.1. Taxonomy (NCBI): domain Eukaryota; kingdom Metazoa; phylum Chordata; class Amphibia; order Anura; family Limnodynastidae; genus Mixophyes; species Mixophyes fleayi. The sequence continues at coordinate 206,223,844 of NC_134403.1, read as the reverse complement.
AATGCAGCGACAGTAGACATGTCTGCAATGGTTGGCAGGTCCTTCAGTCCGGAACACATGTTTTCAGCATCCCCGCCAGCAGGTCTTTTAGGAAAACTGAGCTTTTTCTTTGCAGCCACAGGTGTTGAAGAAAATGAAGGAGGAGCTGTTGGCATGTCACGGTCCTCTTCAGAGGACAATCTCCTTACCAGCAGGTCTTTGCACCACTGTAGACTTGTGTCCGCCAGAAACAGAGACAGGACATACGCTTTAAACCGAGGATCCAGCAAGAATGTATTCCTCTGACTTTAAAAGAGTGACCACCCTCGGATCCTGGCAAAGCGTACGAAGGGCTTCATCCACAAGAGCTACATGCTTTGTTGAATCGCAATGCTTTACCAGCTCCTCCCTCACTTTCTTCAGCTGCTTCTGCAACAGCCTGATCAGGAGAATCACCTGACTCAAGCTGGCAGTGTCGGAACTGACTTCTCGTGTGGCAAGTTCAAACGGCTGGAGAACCTTGCACAACAGGGAAATCAGTCTCCACTGCGCTTAACTCAGGCGCATCTCCACTCCTTTTCCTATGTCATAGGTGGCTGTGTAGGCTTGAATGGCTTTTTGCTGCTCCTCCATCCTCTGCAGCATATAGAGGGTGGAGTTCCAGCGTGCCACAACCTCTTGTTTGAGGTGATGGCAGGACAGGTTCAGCCTTTTTTGATGTTGCTCGAGTCTGCGGTAGGCACTGGCAGAATGCCGAAAATGTCCAGCAATTTTGCGGGCCACCGCAAGCATCTCCTGCACACCCCTGTCACTCTTCAGGTAATGCTGTACCACCAAATTAACGGTGTGGGAAAAACATGGGACGTGCTGGAAATTGCCCATATGTAATGTCCGCACAATGTTACTGGCGTTGTCTGACACCACAAATCCCCAGGAGAGTCTAAGTGGGGTATGCCACTGTGAGATTATTTCCCTCAGTTTCTCTAAGAGGTTGTCAGCCTCTTATTAAAACCTATGATACACAACGTTGCCTGCCTTGGAACGAGCAGCCATTGTGGAGATGCTGCTACTGATGCAGCTGCTGCTGTTGCTGCTGCGGAAGGCGATGCATCTACCCAGTGGGCTGTCACAGTCATATAGTCAATATGTATATATTTATTTATATCTATATGTATATATATATGTATATATTTTTATATATATATATATATATATATATATATCTATAATATAAATGTCTAGTGGCGTGTGTTAGTCTGTCTGTGTGTGTGTGTGTGGAAAAAATAAAACCAAGCTGCAGCGCCACCTGCTGGGCGGAGTTATACACTGACCTACTAAATTCTTAGTGTGTGTGTAAAAAAAAATTCAGAAAGGGCTGAAATTTGGTATACTAAGATGTTTTTAATTTGTTAATTTAATTTGTTAATTGTTAAAAGTGTTTATAAAGATTTTAAAAAAATATATATATATTTCTTGAAGGAGAAGTGACAGTTGGGAGTGGTTGGTGGTTGCCGGGGGTGACAGTGGGGAGTGGTTGGTGGTTGAGGCCTGGGCTATGGCCCAAATGCATGACAAGAACCTTTTTAACACCTTAAGTAGCTTGATTTGACTAGAATGCATGAGTATCATGCACGGGTTAACTTGTATATATATATATATATATATATATATATATATATCTATATATATATATATATATTTTTATAAGAAAAAAGGTGCCGGAACTCTCATCATGTAGTCAAACACTGTACGCACACCTACACACGTCAGTTGTGTAACGAAACAGAACGGTCGCCGCTCGCATTAGGCACTCAGCGTGCGACTACATGACCAATCATAAGCTGAGCAGTGCCACAAGCCGAGCAGTGCCATCTCAACCAGCGCGGACGAAGCATCGGACTCAACACACAAGCAGCCCACATGCACCATTTCAATGATTTTGCAGACGACTTTGTACACTCGACAGGGCGATTCAAGTCCACGTTGACCAAACATCAAATGTTCAAAAGTTACTTTTAAAACTTGGAAAATCCGTTGACAAAAGGTGCCAGAACTCAGTTCTGTGAGTTCTATGACAAAAAAGCACTGTGCATATATATATATATATATATATATATATATATTATACAATGCATAGTTATTATCAGACTGTAAGAGTACTATAGTCATGAACGATTTACAATCTTTATTAACATATTTTCTGTATATTTAAGTTGTCAACAAAAACAGAGATATGTTTTAAACTTTATGAAGGGAATGCTAAATAGAAGAACATGGTAGTGATCTTGCTTTAATCAACTTAGTAGTCCCTAGAAATGAGTGCCAGAAAAGAACTGTTTGTCTATTATATTCCAATGTCATGTGACTGGACAAAATATAGTAAAGGAAAATGCTGCTGTTGCAATCAGTATTTCATATAGGAAGCAAACGTAATGAAAAAGTATTACAGCCTATGGGGTTATAATGGAGAAGTGCAGTACTTGAGAATGGTTATATAGGGGTAGCATTCACAAAGCTAGCAGACATTAAGAAGACATGTAGAAAACTCTGAGGCAAGCAGACGAATAACAGAAGCTATATGTCTTGAGTAATAAATGTATTTCTAGTATATTTTGTGCCCCCATGGGTAGAGTGCAGCTAGAATTTGTAATTTGTAATTTTTTTTTTACAGGAGAATATTTTGATAGTATTTTACTTTATTATCAAGGTTTTCGTGTCATCTGAAGTTGAAGTGATCTACTGGAAACCTTATCACTCATGTTCTTAATGAAAAGAGCACAGTATTCATTAAAAAATACTTCTTCAACACATTAATGGATGCAAACCTTTATTACGGTAAAGGATGGTGACAATAACGTGAGCTGCACTATATCTGAATAAGCATATTTCTAAAAATGTTGCTGCATTGAGGACACTTGTTGTCCTTCTTCTAAGATGCAGTGATATTATATGCTAATATTCAGGGTTTGATTAATCTTGTTGGGGTTCCTTATTGAAAATTGCCTTTGTAATACAACTCTGCAACAACGAAATCTATAAAAAAACAAGTTGTTTCTTGAGAAGGTCTGAGAAACAGTACACACAATTTGCCACATTAATGGATGTTAAAGCTATACAATATTATAATACAATTTGTACCTAATATTCCCCAATTTCCCAGGATTCTACTCTATAAAACAGTGTACCAGGTGAAAAGAAGAAAGACAGCACAGTGTGTCAGTACTAAACATTTCTGCCTCACCACACAGTGGGAAATCCCACTCAGCAATATGTCTAAAGTAGTAATTTAACGTCTTCTAGAGAATACTGGAATAAAAATCTGCTACTGAATTGACTACAATTAAAATATCACCCACAACCGTAGAGATGCCCCCTGTCTCCCAATCATTTTTTTTTAATTATTTGCTACTAAAGGATTTTTTTTTTCAATACTGTTTACATCACTATTCTGCATTTGTTAATTGATTCAGCATTGCTCGATTTTATGATGTTAATATACCTGCAATTATGGGGAAGCGAGAAATGTGGAAGGCGGGGGGTTTAATGAATTGTTAATTAAATTAATTAAGAGCTGTGGCTCCCCAGAGGAGACTGTTCATGAGTTGCTCAGGGTAAGAGTGTTGTGCTCTGGATACTGTATTATTCTGCAAGCTGATTAGAAAGTTAACTACGTCTCAGAAATGGAGGCCTGTAGGTCTCATGTACCCCAAATTTTCATATATCCTAGAACCAACATTGCCTACGGGGCAAAGTAATGTGAGCTTGTGGGAATAGGAGCACCTTATGATGGAAACCTACCAAAGGGATATAGCTTACGTTACTAATTGTTTTTGGCAATGTAGAACAGTAATAATTGATTGTATCTATGAATAAACACACACACACACACACACACACACACAAAATATAACAAAAACATAATAAGAAGAAATGCATATAATGAACACCTCACATTCAATATATCACAAGACATCTTCTTCCTGAAATGTACACAGGCTGCATTTACACTGTGAGAGCAGTGTTTATCCTGTACATGAATAAACCTGATCCATGTACCCAGCATAGTACACAGCAATATGTAGTTATGTTTTGGGACCCACAAGTATAAGTGGAGCTGGCTTTACCTCACTGAAGGTCACGGGCACACAGGTATTGGTGACTTTTTAAACCATACCACTTTTCCATAGGACCTAGCTTGTCCTGTTACAGAGTAAAATGAAAAGAGGTGGTAGCAAAGCTTTAATCTGAAGCCTAGGCGTTCTTAAACATTGTTTACATAAATCAAATAAAAAAAACATTTGTTAACACTTACGCATATGTATTAGGCAAAGCAATACAATGCAATGCAATACTATACAATTGGAAATTAAACAAGTAGTCATAAAAAAAATATTAAGCAATCCATGTTGCCTGTCAATAATATAGTAATTCATGATTTATAAATTACATTTTTTAAAAAATGTATTTTTTTATGTTTTTTTGGAAAACATTTTTTAGGCTGTCCTTAATGTTTACTGTACATAAAATACATTTTTACACTTGCTCCTGGTTGCAAACACGTGTTTTCATATATTAGCTGTCAGCACTAGTTTTTGGAACATTAACTAGCCCACCAGTTGGAGCAAGAGATACGGCAGAAAACCATCGTACTTCTGTGTGTGCTTGATTTTGACTTGGACATGGCTGCAAGGGAACGCCCTTACTGTATATTGCCTATGTGAATCCGCCCATTTCCCACCCCATTCACTCCCCTATATCATAGGCTGTAGTAAGTGCTGTTTGCGCTGGAAGCTGACTTGGACGTGGCTGCGTTCTGTTGCGTATCATCCGGTTCTGAGCCTGCCCAGCGTGATTTTTTGTGAACTATATGCACAAAACCGGCAGATGTGTTCCTTAATGACTCAGGCCCCCACAGCTCAGTAGAATATTAGTACTATTTACTAGCGTGCCATTTAAATTTAAGCAACTACTCTGGGCCATGAAGCTCAGCCCACACTTATGTTCACATCCCATTGTGTAATTCTACTCAGATGGTTTTGCACCATTGTGTGCTGCACCTCCCTTGTGCAAAGGTAGAAAAGTCATTTCAAACTACTGCCTGATTCCCTTGTTAAGACCAATCCTTCCACACTCACTAACTTTAACTTTTCATGAATTTTTCCAAAGAATTGCTCTTTTGGCCCTTAAAGTATTGTTTCATTTGAGAACATAAAAGGAAATTGTGGTTAGTGTCATATTTGTGTTTTTATAATGTATTTACATGCACTATTTTACCTTGTGCATCGAGGATGGTCAAATGACACCCAGATGATGTAGCTAGCTATATTGTCTGAGTTAACAATTACAATGATGCCAGGGGCGGAGCTAGCGAGCTGTGGGCCCCAGTGCAGAGAGGCGGGTGGAGGGACCCAGGGCCCCTGACCTCCTGCATCTGCCATGCATTATCTTCATGAGCCCCTGCACCTGCTGCCCCAATGGTAGTTCCACCACTGAATGACACATATCTTATCCCTTACACAAGCTATGTATTTGTGTCATTTAGTCGATGTCACATAAGCTCTGTCAATTTAATAATTATTAGTCATAACAATAAATGGAAAAAAACCACTATATTTACCATTGTATTTGAGTTTCCATTTGTTTCTGTCAGCTTGGTGCACATTGTGAGTATATATGTGTACTGAAAAACATGATCATCAAAACCATGTGCAATTATGTAAAAATGGCACAAATAGTGAAAAAACAACATGATGCCACAACAGAGAAAAAATATACTTTAGGACTTGGTAGCACTACACCAAATAGTTATAAGTGACCCACACTGTCTTTTTTTTGTACACAAACGTACATGTTATTTCCACAATGTTCTTAGTCTTTCTGAGATCTAGCTTGGGTGAGTTTGATAGGCTTTTTGGTTTTACATGACTTTCCTTATATAAACACTATTGCCAGTGAAAGTTTGTCATCTATGTTATAATAATGGCAATAAATGGGTTGACTTATTGGCCAAACCAATATAGAACAAACCTTGTCATTGGTATTATCAGAGATTTGCAGATTTTAGTTCTGCTAAAAAATGTGTCTTGTTTGCTACAGTATGTGGATTCAAATGTGTGTGTGTGTGTGTGTGTGAGTGTGTGTTTGTGTATATATTCCTCTCTATATGTATATATATATATATCTATCTATCTATCTATCTATAATATATATATATATATATATATATATATATATATATATATACACTGTACATAGAGACACATCACATGCTACAAGGGTTTTGTAACACACTGAACAGGTTAAATGACATAAGAGACCTGTTAATCATTCTGATACTCTGTCAAACCTGTGTGATTCTCTCCTCTGGGTGTGATTGCACATATGAACCCTAGCTGTTTTTTCTGTATCCAAGCCAGTTTGCCCAGCAAGTACACATCATTAGGAGACAGATCAATTAGTGGTAATTACCACGGAAGTATATGAGTAGAAAAGATGTTGATGTGGGTCACACTTGATAACCTCTTTGTTGCTTTTGTCACTTGTTTATAGTTTGGTGTTATAGATAGAATTTTGAAAGGTACAACAGCTTATTTGTTGTTAGAGCACATTTCTCATAGAAAACTTCTGTTAATTTTAGTTTTTTGTGTTTAGCATTGTAAACCCTTAAGCCACATTAGCCTCAGGCCAAACTGTTCTATTCTGTAAGAGCCCATTGGTACTCAGGTCCGGTTCTCAAGGAGAAGGGTCAGAAAAAAACAATTGGGTTCACGCACTTAGAATTGACGGGCTCAATTCTGAGTAACACTGGGTCCTTCAGTGTCATAGTGTCAAAAAAGAGTGCAAGCACTTGTGGCATTATAAGAGACAGCGTGCCCACACAGCACATGACTGTTCACGCATACTTGCACTTGTAATGCCATAAGTGTGTACTACAAGTGTTGCTCCCATATGTAAAAAAAAAAGAATAGTGCCTGCTTACAAAATAAATAATGAATATGATCCCTAGACTAGTGTAAATAATGATTAACTCCCCCAATGTTGTTGTGTGATTGACTCACTAAGTTGATATTTTGTGAAGTAGACATAAATGCAATAAAACTTCATCTATGAATTTCCTAAACACATTTCATACCCTTCATACACCCTGTTATTCAATTTGTTCCATCAAATCTTTACTCCTAGATAACTAGACTGAAATGACAGAGGGCAGTCCCAAAAATGAATATTCTGTTTCCCTTTCATATGATTCTATTGGCTGTTATTGAAGAGCCAGATGCAACTATAACCCTTTCAGTGCCAGATATGTCTTGTCCAGCAGTTTACACTATGGCGGACAGCGTGTCATATGATTTCCCCATCTATCGATTTAAAATATAGAGGTTATTAGTGCTTTACCAAAAGTGTGCTAGCTTCTAATGAAGATTAATCCCTTCACAGCCACAGAATTGGCAAGAGACAAACTGATCTCTTCTCAGACAGGAAGTATGCTCAACAATATATGCAAGTTTCTAAAACTTTATATTAATATCCCAGGTTTCTGCAATTGCTGACTTATTTGGTGGCTCACATTGAGAGTTGACTATGTTAATAAAATATACAAAACCAAAAAAGAGGCCTTTACACAGTGTATGATGCATTAGATTCTGCCAGATTTATCTAGGATCCATAAAGTTGATAATTGGATTATTTATATATTACTCTGGTTTGTGTTTAAAATATCTTTTTATTAGGATTGTATCAAGTGATTTTAAGACAGTAATCATGATGGTTTTATTTAATAGTGAAGTGGTCCAATGCTGGCATCTGGATTCTTGCCTTTTCTACTCTGGCCAGACTCAACCATTACTTTGGATGAGCTGAATATGTTTTGAATGGGATTGTATTGTGTGATTACAAGTCTGTAATCGTTCCGGCTGTAATGACTAGTGTAGTGGACGAATGCCGGCTTTTGGATGCCTGCTTCTTTCTACTCCGGCCGGGCTTAGTAAGTGTTGTTTTTTGCTCTGTGCTGTTGTTTACTGGATATTGACGTGGAAATGTCAGACTATGTGCATTGTAATGCTTTCACATATGTACACATTGTGGACCTTATTTAGAGTCGAACGCAAAGTCCGTCTCAGAAGTGTAGGAGTGGGAGTGTGCCACAGCTTGGTAGGGTATTACGAGTGGCAAGCAAGCCCAGTTGCGTCCTACTCGTAATACCCTACCGAGCTGCAAGGAGTCCCTGCAGCTAGCTAACTGCTTGCGCCACCTAATTCCTGCAGCACAGTTTTAGCCCTTTGTTGACGTGTGTTGCGTCTGCGCCTCACTGCGACTAGGATTTACTTACATGGTCACGCCTTCACAATTCCGCCTCCGCCCTTTCTCTCATAGTGAGCCGCAAGCTATCGCAAGTGTAAATTGCGTCCAAGATGCAGGCGGATATGGTGCTTGCTGCACATGCGTAATAGTGTTTTTTTGTTCCATGCGCCTAAAACGGACTTTGCGTCCAAATCTAAATGAGGGCCTGTATGTTACCATGACTTGGTTCATCTAGGTTCTTTAGATAAATTATTTGTACTGATTGTGTGTTTATTAAAAAATTATTTTGGATTATGTTGTAGGGAAACTCTAAATGGGTTCCCTCGAATTGATTACATGGTTTTAATCGTGACAACTATAATTCACAAGAAAGTGGACAAGCAGTAGTATTTAGGTTTATGTAATTATTTTTCTATATATATTTTTTAGTTTTTTTTATTGATTTGACTATTTAATTTATGTTACATGGGATAATTGGGGATTATTTGCATTTATTGTATGTATAAACTGTTCACAACTAGTGTCCTTGATTAGTAACTTGCAGAAGCGAGAGAGTAATTGCAACAGCTGGGCAATGGTGCTTTGAATTGTATTTAAAGGACTGCAATAGTGATTACTCTATGCCCCCGATGAAAGCATGATGTACTGAAACAATCGCTGGGCTGGGCATGACTTTGCAGTGTATTTTATCCGTTTTTAATAAAAATGCTAAAGATTTTTTCTTGAGTGGTGCTTGTCTGTTCCAATTCATAGAACAATTATTGAGATATATATATATATATATATATATATATATATATATTGTAGTTATTTGCTTATTTGTTGGATATACACCCAATGGCCAAGTTATACATTTTACACAATACTGACCTGTATGTCTTAAATCATACATAATTGTCTTGCCGTGTATAAGACAATTACTTTAATTATTTTATGCAAAGGACGCAGGCAGAGTCATAGAGATTCAGAGGTGTACAGAACACATTGAAAAAGCCATGTGCTGGCCCTATGCATTTGTACAAATAGTACTGCAACACTACAGTTTGGTACTCTATTATCATTCATTTATTTATTATTTATTTATCTTTTATGTATTGATTTTTGTATTGATAATTTAAATTTTAGTTATTGCTTATTAATACTTTTTATTTGACACCTTTCAATTTCTGCCACTCTAGCATCATATCATATCTGCCTCCCCTCTCTGCCAAGCCTTACACTGGCTCTCCTTCCCCTACAGAATCCTCTTCAAACTCCTTACCCTCACATACAAGCCCTCCCCAACTCCACTGCTCTCTACATCTCCAACCTTCACACATATTCCTTCCCGCCACTGACCATCACCTTTCCTCTGCTCTGGTAACGACACCTCACTCCCTTAACCAAGATTTCTCCCGTGTTGCCCCCCCATCTGTAACAATTGTCTCGTTGTCTGAAGGCAGAGATCTCACAGGCAATAGCGCAGTACAGAATCAGGATCCGAGGAAGAGAGGTCAAAACAAGCAAGGACTGGTACACAAGGGGTTAACTGGCAGAAGCACTTTCCAAGAAGGATGCACAAGGAAAACCAAGGACAGCAGCAATACAGCATAACAGGTGTCACACTCCGCTCCCCGGGTATCTTTACCCGAGCCTCTAAACACTGACTATAACTTTAAACCTCTTTTCTTAGCACAGGCTGTCAGCCACGCTTTGCACCTGTGATCACTTCACCTGTGTGTTAGTCAGTTCTGCTATTGGTCAGCCTCCCTTTATATGGCCCCTCCGTTTACTTTCTCATTGCTGGTTCTTCAAGTCATACCTGACCTGTGTGCTACATGAAAAAAACAGTCAGTATTTAACTTATGTGGAAAACAGTATACCAATTTGCACCCCTTGCATTGTAACATGGTTTTGTCTAGGAGACTGAAATAAGAAGTTTCTCAAGTTAAGATCCTTAATAAATCAGACCCCTAGTTATCATTTATTTAGTACATTTTACAAAATGACAGCTATAATCTGATTGGTTGCTATAGGCAACATCTCCACTTTTTCAAACCCGCAATTTAGTAAATATACACCCTGGTCTATAGAACCTCAGAGGTGGCGGATAATTCAAGATCTTTCACAGTGAGGAAAAGGCTGCATGCTCACCAGCAGGGAATGTCCCTGTAAATGATCCTTCTCCACCCCTTTACCTTTTAAATTACAAAATAAAATGACATTTTTGCACTAGAGTGCAAAAAAACAAAATTCTTTTTCAACTTTCACAAAATGAGTTTCGAATTGGAGCAGACTCATCATTCCATCTGTACAGTTCCAATAAAAAGAATAAATCGATTAAAAAGCAGACAGTGTATCTCAGCTAATGCTCAATCAGTCCAGAAAACTATAGGTTCCCCCTGCTATAGTGAAAACCAGACTCAGGCAGATTCTCTATGGGGGAGGGGGGGGACTAGGGCTGCAAATAACACTGTGCCCCTCCTAGATGCTAACTGCACCAAGGTGAAAAACTCTGTGTTTTTTCCCAGACACACTCAAACTATAGAGGCCCATGTAATTTACAAGATTGGGACCCTGGAGTGGCAACTAACCATAACACCCTGCATATTATACCAAAAGAGTTAAAAAAAAAAAAGAAGACACATACAACCACAACCAGATAGTCAAAGCTGGGATTTCCCTTCCCTGCCAGCCAATCACAAGTGTTTTCCCATGTTGGCAAAACATATAGGCACCAGCTCTGTGCTGACAATCCTGGGGCTGTTTTCTATTAAAGCTTTGCCACGCTTGCAGTCTCCCTGTTATAATGGAAACCAACCCATCATGAATGACCAGTTTAGGAAAATACCCCAGATTTTATCATCTTGCTTTGGTCATTTGAAGTGTGTGGGTAGGTTATTTTTTATGCAGATTTTTTTGGTTTTTCTTTTGCAGCATCAAGGAGAAAATTATAATGAAAATTATGTGCACAACACTTACAGTCAAAGTCCAGGGGTGAAACATGCAAAAATGCCTCCTCTAAATGTGGAAAAATGGGAATAGTCTGAAATTGCCACTAAAGCAGACTTTTGCACCTGCCAATTCATTAATTTCCCTATAACACTTAGCAACACCTATAACACACAAATTAGGTACGTAATGCCAGAAAAGTGCACTTTCACTGCGGTTTTACACTTTGTGGTTCATAAAATACTTTAGGGGGTAAATGTACCAATGAACGGTTACTTAATACAGCCGATCCTCGGCTGTTTGCCATCATTATTTAGAATGACAATTTTATTAAGGACAAAGCCCATCGAGTCTGGAATTCTACTGTTTCCTGATTCTCTTTCAATAATACATGCTATTAATGTCTGTGTTTGGTCTGGCAAACGAATGCAGAGTACACTTTGCAAAAATATTTATATTCAAAAAATGCATGCTGCTGTAGCTGAGTTCTTTCATATGTATACACAAATATACCTTGTTGCAAATTATCTTTTTATTAGTTCTGTCTAGCAAGTCTCAGATAACCTAGCAGACTTTAACTCTGCCCTTACAGTGAGTAAATAGAACGCACACTAAGAGCATGGGAGACTAACAGTATGCAATTAATTTTGTAGGCAAGCAGAGCTTTTAACGCCAGGAAAAAATGGTGATACCCGGGGGAGAATAACCTCTGGCAGACACCCAGCTGCTGTTAGCAGAGGTCTGGATAGCTGCCAGCTCCTAAAGGGAGAATTCTGCAACAACGTCATTTCATGTTGAGGCTGGATTTTTTTTTGGGCACAAACAAACAGTAAGGAACTAAAATGAAAGGGAGTGGAAGCATCTCTTTTATGTGAAAGATTGTTCTTGTTCACAGCAACACAGGTGTAGCCTCACTAATTACTATTTGCCTTTATAATATATCGCACTGTATGTTACATCATAAAATGATAAAGCCATACAGGAAATATACAATTTCCCTAGTAAATGTGCAAAGGAGAAATAAAAGAATGATGTGATAACATATATACCGAAATGAACAGTAAATCATTTTTTCCCAAAAGTCTTTGCTGATGTCATGGCGTTTACATGAAAAAAAGCTGCCATAGCTCAGTTGGGGACAATCTGAAACCTGGTGCGAAGGTAACGGCAAAAAATGGTGTTTTATGCACAACCCATGATTTACTTAGTTTTCTAAGCTAATATAGATAAATAGCAATTGAAAGCAGATTATTTGCTACAGGTTATAGCCCTTTCTTTAACACTAATTTTCAGAAACTTCCCTCACTAAGTTTTGTAAGGAAACATTATGGACAAAGTAGGAAAAGAACATAGTACAATGTAATGAGTGACTGTTTCTAATACAGTTTATCAAAAAGAGATTGCAAATGTTTACATTACTGCAGTTATTATTTTAATAGTAAAGGGAAACTTCCCTTTACAAGGCAGCGGAGCTTTAAATTGAAGCTGTCATCTCGCCGATTTCCGGCGACTTGTACAACCCGCACTATGATACATTTACCCCCTAGTCTCTGACTATTATCAATTTAATTTCATCTTACTCAGTGAACTCTGTAGTGACTCACAGTGTCAGACTGGGGCATGAAGGGCCCACCGGGGGGGGGGAGGAAGCTGCAACGCCAGCCATAATAGAGGCGAGACCAGACACTAGAGGGGGCCTCGCTCCTCACTGAATGTCGGGCGTGATGATGTCACACACAACATTCAGTGCGAACGGAGCAGAGAGGAGGTAAGAGGGGCACAGGCGCTGCAATCATGTGAGTATTGTTTTTATTATTATTATTATTATTATTTATTTTTTTTAAGGTACCCGCTCACCCCACCAACAAAGAGGGGAGCCATCTGGTGATTAGAATGTATTTTCCCCTTTCCCCTCTCTCTATTATTTCATTCAAAACTGTAATAATTTCAAAACCTGTTGTTTCTGTTCTAATAGGCAATGAAATATCCAGACAATACATTGCTTGCTATCTCAACTTCTGTATTTTTTACAATGCAAAAAATACTATTTTACATTGTACTAGTGATTAGCGCTATTCACTAGCTAAGCACACAAATACCCAGACTATAAATATGTGTATGAATACCCAGGCAATACATTGATATCCCAACTGATGTTTTCTTTTTTTACATTGTACTAACTGGTGCAAAAAACATCTTTTTCCCTCCACTTCTCTTTAACACCATTCGTGATCGTGTACTATTTAACAGGCATTAGTGTTATCTCAACTGGTGTAGTTTATATACAGTACATGTTTGGAGAAAACTCTATTGTTTTCTCTAAATGTCACTGTCACTAGTCAGCCTATTCATCCCCTTAAATTTAAGCCTTTTTCAAGCCTATTGTATTAACTGCCAGATACTTAACAGAGAGTGGCAAGATGGCAAATATCAACTGGCTATTGATTTTCAAGTGTAGATGTACCCACTTTATTTTTATATTTAAGTATCACCCCTATCTCTCATGTGCTATGCTGTGTAGCCTGCTAGTTCCACAGGCATTGTAGATGACTGCTAGGAAGTGGGTGGGGCTAAAATAGAAGTTAAAAAAAAACAAAATAAAAGAATTTTACGATTCACGAATTCTGAGATACAACTTGCCCAAATCATGACACACAGATTTCCTGGGGCTTAATATAACCCTAGATCAGGAGAGGGCTAGTAAATTTTAGCCCGGGAGGCATGACTCGACTCAGAAGCCTATCAGGAACATTTTAGAGGGGAAAAAAATGCAGGTGGCACAGTGACCCAGCGCAAGGTAGCCAACTATGGGACCGGCCCGGGGGGCACATGCCCCTCTGCCTAAGCTGCCCCTGCCCTAGATACAACATTTTGTAGAAACAACAATACATACATGGGCATAGCAAAGGCTTCTCAGACATTTTAGTACAATCCCAAAATCCACAGTCACATTACACATTTCATTACAGCTCTATTAGATTTAGCCTTTACGTATTTTCTGCCATCTCATTCCCTCTAGTGCTGCTGAAATCAGTCACCACAAAAGGTACTTTGCAAACTCTGTTCATAATTAAAAGCCCAAGCAAATTTAGATCCAATTGCATAAAACAGGATCATGTATCATTAAAAAACAGCTTGGTTAGTTAATCCTTTGATTGATTGTAAGGCTTTGCTGGACCGATGAAGCTATTAAAAGATTTCTGTTGCTGATACTACTTGGTGAAAATGTATATTCTAGATTTGCTCAACAACTGGGCATTTCTCCAAGTTAAACAGGTATTTCTACTTCGCAACCTTGATAACACAATTAAAGCAAAAATCAAAGTCTGAAACTTGCTAGATAACAATCCCAGAAGACTAGCTGCACAGAATTACATACCTTCAAACATGACCTATTTAAATCATCAGATAATGGTCTGATTCTGTTTTTCTCGCTTTTTTTTACAATTGTAGTTACCTGAATTGAATTAAATAATTGATGTTAAATGTATTTGTAAACATCAATTGCTTAATTCAGGCCAGGTGTTTGAAAACAAGACAGAAAAAGAGCATCAGACCTTAAACTCATGGTTGTAATGGGTCATGGTGAAATATATGAACTTACCTAGTAATATATGAAAAAAATAAAAATAAAAACGAAATGCTTCCGGTGGAGTCCTAGACCCCAGGCAGGTCCAGGACCCAGTAATTTAAACCCACCACTGTATACATTATGTGAACTGCAAATTTGCAAATAGAATATGGAATGATATTCTATGGAATAGCAGAATAAATGTATTGGTAGAACTTCGCAAATCTGTGAAATAGCCTGTTCTGTCTGTGTATTTGATTCACACAAAATTGCCCCACAACTTCACTCATCAACGGTGGGGTAGTAGGACAAAACAAGCTTTTTCTTGATATAGAATAAATAAAATTATTTTTCCATGTACATACTCTTTAAAAATTATTTTTTACCATTGCAAAATGCAAATCTTATATACAAAACCTTACCTACTATAATATACTTGGGATGTAACATAATCTAAAAGAAATGTTAACCTTTCTATAGATGAAGACACTGTTTGATCCACAAAAAGCAAAAGACGAACAGAAACTACCCTACAGAAATAAATGGTTCACAGTAACAAGCCTCATTCCACTTATTCCGGTCTCCGTCTCTACCTGATGGATGGATTGAACAAAGTTACAGCGTGCCTGAGAGTCACGTAGAAAACTGTAAAGGAATCTCTTTTACCAAGATTTTACTAATTTTAACTTTTAAGTAAAGTAGGTGGCAGGAAAGGGTGGGGTACGGAATAACGGTGCTGATTGCACCGACAAGACTTACCACGACATCTTGAGGGAAGCAGCCGTCCGGACTCCAGATGTCATGGTAAGTCTTGTCTGTGTAGTCAGCATCGATATGCTGACTACCACCGGCAGGAAAAATGTATCTAACAGTGGCAAAGTTTTAGTCTCCATGAGTAAAGATATCTAATTAAGAAGCAACAAAAATAGAGATAAGAGCAAGAGTTTGCCTTGACCGTAGGTTACCTCATTTTCCTCTTTACTTTCTACCACTCCATGTAGCAGTTATATAGTGTTTCTCCAATGGTATACCTACCATTACCTGATCAAAGAAGGCAAAAATGTCATCTTTCTTTGGCTGATGTATAATGAATGTGGCCTCTGTTGGGATTGTTATGGCTGTCTAATCCAGTGCTGCCTTAGAAACATGGAAACATAGAATTTGATAGAAGATATAACCACTTATCCCAACAAGTCTGCCCATTTTTTAATCTATGGTAACCTCAACCCCTATTTGATTCTTAGTTTTTTTGTAAGGATTTTTCCTCAAATTTCTTCTGAACCTATATCCATCCATTTACAATGCATGTCCTCGTATTTTAATACTTCTCTTCCTTTGTGTTATGGCAACCAGTGTGGAATAAACGTGTAGAACTTAGCAGAAGAGAACTTCACCCATAGCAGCCGCCTTTCCCGTAGAGACTGGTTATGCTCACAGGTACTCAGATATCCCGAGGACTTACACTCAGCGTAGTACAAGTTTATGGTCACAAGGTAGCGCTCAGGTACAGGAGGTAATACACGGAGTAGGGATAGGCCAGAGCTCTGCGGACTGGACAGAGATTATGTGTCAAACTGGCCTGACAAAGTACAGGTAGAGGTAGAGACGTCTGGTACAAGCTGGGTCAGGTTCACAGGCAAAGGTTCAGAGTCCAGGTGCAGGCAGAAGGTCAGGGTCACAGGCAAAGGTTCAGAGTCCAGGGACAGGCAGAGGTCATACACGGGATAGCAATCCAAGGTTAAACACCAACACAGCATAGAAGAAGGTAGAAAACTGAAACAGAACGCTATAATCGGCAGTGAGGCTCAGCCCTCACTGCCTTAAATAGTACCAAGAGTCAATCAGTGCAAAGCCCTGCAAGTATCCCCAGGAGTAGCCTAATATATTAGTAGTGCTGGTGGCCAATGAGGATACAAGTTACCTAGCTAATGATAATCAGCCAGGTTGCTGCAATAACATGGGGAACTAATCAATCCTAGAAGGCTGATACTAAACAGCCCTGTGCACGCGCGCAGCTGTTTGACAGCTGGCCGGGCGCAGCGGCAGGGAGTAGCAGGATCCCGGTTGTTGCCTAGGCAACCGGGACGTGGAGGCCGGAAGTGACATCCTGGTTGTCATGGAGACAGCCTGGACGCCAGAGACGAGGGGCAGTGTGTTGCGGCGGTGCCCACGGCCGCTGCGGCTCCTGACACTTTGAAGAATGTTTACCTCCTGTACCTTGTTAAAAGCCTTGGTATATTTTAACATTTCCCCCTTTCCATTCTCTGCTCCAAACTATACATATTAAGATCTTTTAGTCTTTCTAGGTAAGTTTTGTGCTGTGGGCCATGCACCATTTTAGTTGCTGTTCTTTGTACAGTCTTTAATATATTTATATCCTTTTGGAGATATTGTCTCCAGTGCTGAACATAGTATTCTAGATGAGGCCGTACCGTACCAATCATACAGTGGCATTATTACTTCTTACGTTCTGCTACTGATTCCTCTCCGTATACAACTAAGCATCTGACTTTCTCATTGCATTGTTACATTGCTTACCTGCCTAGTAACTCCTAGATCCCTTTTCTCCTCATTCATTTACATGTTCCATTTACTCCATAACATTTAGCTTACTTGTCTCACCAATTGACAAGAATTAGAACATTTTGGTTATCAAACTTTTCACTGAAGTGAGTCGGATTAGTAGTGATGTATTGTGACAAATATAATATGATTCACTGTAAGAGCTCATATATCCAGAGAAATAGAATGGCTGCCCTTAAATCTCCACAGATACAGCATTTAAGGTACTAAAACTGCTGGCACACAATTATTATTATTATTATTATTATTATTACTACTACTATTATTAATAAAGATCTATAAAAAACTAACTCCCTCCCACATTCAGTTTCTTATTCCTCCACACTGCTGCTCTGCTACTGTCATGCTTCACTGTTCAATTACTTATCATTCTCTCAATTATTATGTTTACTCATGTTTTCATTCTACCACACCTAGCACTCTTGTTGTTCTTTATTGCTCTATGCTACTCTGCAACTCTTTAATAAACCTTGCCTCCATCTTCATCTCCCTATTATTATTATTACTGTACCTTATTTAACATTAATTTTCAGCTGCTTAGGTTGTCTCCACCCCTTCTCTTACCTATTGACCTTCTGCTCCTTTCCACATCCTCTACATCTTCTCTCCACTTCACCTACTTCACTTCCATCAGGTATATCACTTATTAAGATTTTTTTCCACCCTCTATCCCACTTCCTATCATACCTGCTTTCCCCTTGCCCATCTCCTCTGGCTACAATACATAAGTCTTTTCTCCACATCCTATTCCTCATTTTATTTTTTCTCCTGGTTGCTGGGGATTTCTATCCCAACACTGAACCCCACATAATCTTTACTCTCCAATCCTGCACCCCTTCCTTCCCAAAGTTAATCCTCCTTATATACCTGCAATCCTGCAAAACCTTATCCATATGAAATTTCTCCAAAGCACCTTTCCTGATCTCCGACCACAACCTTCTTTCCTTCAGCCTCTCCCAGTCTCCTGCACTGTTACCCAAATCCACCCGCACCCAAAATTATTTTGTTGTTCTTGACCCTGCCCTCTTTCCACACTTCTACTACTCCTGGCTCTTATACCCACTTTATTATGTCCAAATCTGGCTATCTTCCTGTATAACTGCATTCTTACATCAGCACGAGACACATCTACCTATTACACCACTCACAGCCTTTGGTTCTCTAAACCCCAGCCATGGCACGCCAAGCAAACTCATTATTCTAACTCTGACTCCCTCAATTTAAAATGTATTCTTTTGCCTTATAGCTCTGCTCTCTCTCTCTCTCTCTTGCTAACAATCCTACTCTCAGCATCTTATGTCCATCAAGTCTTTTACTCCCATTGACCTTTTGCCATCATCAATTCCCTCCTCTGTCCACCCCTTCTCCTATCCCATTCTCTCTTACAACATTTGTATTTGCCACCAACTTTGCCATCAAAATTGACACCATCTGTTAAGAAATCTTCTTCTGCTACACAGGCCTTAGTAATGCTGTTAGTAAATGCCCCTTTTACCCAACCCGCCATCTATATTTTGCTTTGATCTCAAGGGATTAGGTACATGCTTTTCTGTCATTTTCTCCCCCTCTACCTGTCCATTGACCCCATTCTCTCTCACCTTCTCTGATCCTCTTACACAATACCAGTGTATACCTAGCCCACCTCTTCAATTTGTCCCTCATTACTGTCATCTTGCCCTAATTCTTTAAACATACTTTTATCTCACCTATAATCATAAAACCTTCTCTTAAGTCTTCCTCTCTCCCCAATTACTGCCCAATGTAATTTGCCTCAATCTACTTAAATGGCTTATCTATAACCACCTCACAAGTTTTCTCTCCTCCTAGTACATCACTTCTCCATACTCATCCTCTTGATCTCTTTGCTAATTTTGACACCATAGTCCACTCTCTTCTCTTGAGCACCCTTCACTCCATTGGTGTTGTCCACATCGTGTTGTTCTTTGTTCATTTCCTACCCCTCTGTTTCTATCCTTGAACCCTCCTCCTTTCCTCATACTCTGTACATTTCCTCCCCAAGTTAACTAATGAACTCCACAGTTACTCCAATCGACACTTCTAAATGAGAGTTGAAGTATTGGTGCTAATGCTGACTGATCTACTCTTACAGACACAGTAGTGACAGCGATTCCAACCATTGAATACAGGACTGAGCTGAGGAGGATGAACCAATCTGGTCAGTATTGTTGCATGTTATCTCTCATGTCAGTGCTTGTCAGGGGCAGATCAGACCCTCAGGAACTGCTTAGAATCACACACCAAGCGAAGCACCTACAGTGTACTGAAGGGCAGCCTGAGTTATAGCATGGAAGCTAGAAGGCCTTCTTTGCTGGCTCAGTGTCAGGCCCATGACTTATGAGAATCATGGCTGTTATGTGGGGGGCACATGACAAATTAATGGCATGCAGACAGCACTTACAGGTTGCGGCACTTTAGATCAGTTTAGTGCCCTACCTTCAACATTTTGTGAAGGTAGCGTGAAGTTACAGAGTCTTTCAGAATAATGTCATCACACTAGGGAAAAGGTTCTTTCAAAGATCTACTGGAATACCAGCTCTTCTCTTCAGCCCTTCTTTCTATATATTAGTCAATTTGTACCCATCACTCATACATAGACGAGGCAGCCATTATATGGGTGAAACAATAATCATACCTCCCAACTGTCTTGATTTCAGCAGGTCAGTCCAAATTTAGGGCTCTGTCATGACCAGATACATGTTTGTCCCATAGGTGGCAAAGTGGGTTGGGGCATAGCCAACTTTGTACTCCTTTTGTATTGGCCCTGCCTACAGTTGATTTGGCCCCTTCCACATGAGGCCACTTCCAGAATTTTTTCCAGGGCACGCACTCTGAGCGGAACCCATGCTCAGTATTAAATGCACGGATTTAGGATTTCCATGCACCTGAATGCATCAAAGCATGGATCTCTAGATTCGTGCCCCGTTGAATTCAGGTGCAGGGCTGCTCTACTACACAGGATGCTGCGGGTATGTACCTGTTAGAACCGGAGGATTGGGCGGCATTACAACTGCCTGACTTGCCACCTCTAATACAGTGTAAATAAAGAAATTAAATTTAAAAAAGAATAAAAAATGTGTCCCCCCTCCTAATGCTATTAACGCTAGTGCTGCCAACCTACTGCTGGTTGCCGCGAAATTGGGGGAAAAAAATGTGTGGAGTTCCACCAATTTCATGAAAACCAGCACTAGGGAAGTCAGCCGGGGTTGGTGGCAATCTAGTAGGGAGACACGCAGTAGGGGGTCCCCCTGCCATAATGACAAACCACCCCCAGGCTGTTCGGCATGGGGCTGAATTCCCCAGGCAATGGGGTCTGCAAAAAATATGTGCTAGCCCTCCCTCTAGGAATACCCAGCCCCATGCTGAAGGCTTAGGGCTCTTCCTGCACCCCTGGGACGGTGGGTGTAAGGTAAAAAAGTGACAAAAAGTAAAGAAAAAGTATAAAACACTATTTTAATTTCTGGAACTGCAAGTCCCAACCAGCCCGGGCTTCCATAAACAGTCTGGGCATGCTGGTACTTGTAGAACTAAATAAACCACACAACCCTTGTTACAACCATATAACTTTAGTACAAATAATAAAACCTCTAAAATAAGCCAGACACCTCTTTAAAAGCACATATATTTATTAACAATAATAAATCCCCATATACTGACCATCTGATGTCTTCATCTGCAATCGAACCAATCTTGTATATTTTTAATCCAATAATATTTGAAACCAACCATAAAAAAAACATAATTTTCCACAGGTCCTGTAGGTGTCAAAAAAAAAAATAACATCCAAGGTCCTGGAGTAGTCCCAAAAAATTCAATCGAAAACAAGTATTCCAAATGTTCTTGAAAATAATCTTCTTTTCTTCAGTCTTAAAGACCCCAAAATAATCCAAATGATCTGGCCTTGCAAAATAAAAAAACACAAGAACGACCGCACTTTCATCTTCTATGGAAGACCACCTGGTGCAAAATGAAATATTAACAGATGCGAGGTCTATTTACAGTAGGGATTTTCCCAGGACAGCCCTTCTATGTGCACTGTTAAATGGAAAAGGGCTGCTTTACCGACCGTATCTGCCAGTTCTGAGCATGCTTAGTGTGATTTTGCGTTTGATTCGTTCAAAACCAGCAGATACTAGCCTTGCTGAATCAGGCAGTAGCCATAATGTCAGACACACAATAAGTGGTTGCATGTAAGTCTTGCACATTGCTGGCAAAATTAAAGTAATTCTGGTTCCTAGAATTGAGTTAATCACTATTACAGTCTACTACTGTTTGTGTATCACTAATTAATTAGCTTTTCATGTGTATTGTAATTTGAACAGCAAATGCATTGCAGAAACATCATACTTATCCAGATTTTCCTTGTCTTGATTTCGCCATGTGAATACCGCGCTGCCTACTATCACTCCCAACATCCTGGGTAGGGGGGAGAGAGGGGTTGATGTTCTCTCTCACCTAAGGCACTAAAATGTCTAGTTATGGCTCTGATGTTCTTTATTTCATAAATGTTTCACTGGTGCAAAGCTCTACATTTCAAAGATACACATTGGGTGTTGTAATTGAGAGTAACCAAGCATTGTCAGTCCTTCTAAAGAGATTGCATGCTTGATATTTTTATTTACTTTTTTGACATGCTGCCATTTTCTGTAAAGGAAAGAGAGAATAAATGTCATTTTCTGTCACATATTGAGGTTTGCTGATATAATTTTTTTCTTCTAATTGTTTCATTTCTTTTTCCACATTTTCCACATTAACTTTAGCATGTGAGTAAATATTGGGAGAGCAGCTGCTACAGGGCATGGCAGCCCTGAGGGCCCATAAGAGTCGTAATTAGAAGTATTAGCTCCTGGGGCAAGAAGAACATTTGCCACCCCCCAAACCTTCAATTGTAACCAAATGTTAATTTTTCATTCCTTGCCCCTCCCTTCATACTTGTGCCCTGGGGCTGGGCAGCTGCCCACTAGCACAGCCCTAGTTACGGCCCTGCTGCTTCCCCTACCATTTCCTCTGAGTGCTGTGTTCAGAGGACAACATGGTGTACATGATCAGCAGTGAGATTAATGATCTCTATGCTGTGTGAGCGCTGACTCTACAAGGCATTTGACACCCCAGAAGGAAAGTGTGCCCTTGAAATTTGGGAACACCTTCAAAATTTTGCAATGGGACTTCAAAGATCTATTTTATCCCCTGGTTAAAGGTAAATTTTTATCCTCCCATGAAATTGTTTTTGCTGTGTGAATACATACTTCTCAATAGTTACCATTTTGATGGGACTGTACCAAATCCCAGACCCCAAAGGGGTATATTTTATTGGAAAGAGGATGTGGCTTAGCAATGATGTTGGGTTAATCTGGATAGGGTTTGGCCTATGGTAGAAAATAGGGCCGCATGTGCCCTTCCTTACCTTAACCTGTGGCTCTCATCTCCTTCCGGCTTTACTGTTAGATTAGTTTGTCATAGCTTGTAACACTTGTTTAAACTACCTGCTGATATTTATTTACAGAAAGATGTCCTTTCGTTGATTAACTTATTACTGAGAATAGTAGGATAATGTTGAAGGTTAGAGGACTGCCCCATGTGTCCCTGAAGCATATCAGAGTGTATCAGAGTGTCTATCAGTGTCTTAACATGTGTTTTTCTTATGTATTCCTTCCAGAATAAACAGAATATAGGTTCTACCTGAGCCTGCCCGTGCAAATGCAGCTCAAACAAGAGTATCACATCCACCTAAAATACTGATATAGTAGGCATTACCCATCACATGACCACATAGATCTGATTTATACTGTATAAATATGTGTGTGTGTGGTATTTAAATTTATTTAGTCTTTGCAATAACCTTCTATTGTTTATCATGCAGTGAGCTTCTGTGTTTTAATCCAAGGTAAGTTCTCATACATAAAACCCTTTATATTCCATATGTCATATTGAGTCACACAGCTCTGTAATCATATTAAGACCTGCACCCACTCAATGGCCATTTTCAGTTAAGACATCGACTCAGTCAATCATGCACAGCCAGAAATTGCTCACATACAGCCGCCTACTCTAACAAGCTTCTCTGTAATAATCATTCAGTATGATTGAAACTCATCTATTTCCAGTAACCTCAACCTGTTATTTCTACCTTAAAGGTCAATGCAGTCGCTCAACAAACTGAGCAGGTGATCCAAAGCTGCCCAAATGTGTCCAGGAACATTGGGAATCCACAAGCGATGGTGTCTCCTTTTACTTCATCCGATGACATAACTCTTTATCCTTAGTTTTAATTGTGAAAAGTTCAATTTGCATTCCTTTCTACACTGGTGTTCCTTTGTATCTGCAAAAAAAAACAAACCACCACAGTTATTATATTAACATTTCTGTGGATTGACTTACCCTGCTAACAACTTTTAGTGGGTTATGCATTTCTTTCTGTTTTAGTACAGTACTTAAGGTTGACACCACAACTGATGAACAGGGTGTACTTAAGGGGGAAGGGGCTTCTGTTAGCCAGAAACCCCACTGCCTTTGTACTCAAAATTTTCTGAATTCTGAAAACAAATGTAGCGCTTCTCTGAGAAGCTCTACAGAAGATCTGGGCACTGTAGTGTTCTGTGTGCAGTACTCAGCAGCAGAACAGACCAATCATGTCCTTAGCGTTTTACCTCCCTATGTAATCAGGAGCAGGGCAGGCAAGAGGAATTTGGGCCCGGGTACAGCAAATTTTTGCCCCCCCTCCCCCTCACAGGTGAGCGCCATGAGCGATGTATGGCGCGATGGGGGGCGTGGTCGCATAATGTTAGGGTGTGATCAACACGGGCGTGGCTGTACTTCTTTAGACATATTGGTGGAGATTCAGTTGCCGGATATGTGACACGCAGACATTGCACAAAGCACATTGCCGGCAATTACGGTAGAAATCTCCGCTCATTTTCCGATGCGAGGAAAAATGTGAGGAGATTTCTGTCAAATCTTCGCTGCAAAGTGTTTAGCGGATGTTCCGGAGACTTTTAGCAGCTAATTGAATTCCCCCATTATGTATTAAAATGGTGTTACTCTCACCTACCTGTTATTGCAGCTGTCACAACTTGGTACTGGACTCTTGCATGGATCCTGGAATGCTGGGAGCTGTTGGAAAATGTAAATATGGAAAACAGAGCAATAAGGGAACACCGCACATAACACAGATCATGGAGTATATAATACATACATTATAATAAAATATTACATTTATCACTCCCTCCCCAGCCACTTCACGCCACCCCTCAGCTATATCACGCATCATGCCACCCCCTGCAACATCACCCATCATGCCCCCCACCCAGACATATCACGGCACCCCTCAGCTGCACTCCACCACCCTCTGCCACATCACCCAACACCCCAACCCCCAGAGACATCACGTCACCCCATGACACATCATGCCTCCCGCAGACACATCACACCACCCCTCAGCTACATCACGCCACCCCCTGCCATATCACCCATCATTCTACCCCCAGGCACATTATACCCCCCAGCCCACTGTACTTACCTATGCTTCTGACAGAACACATCCTGCAGAGCAACGTAGGAGCTCCAAATCTCACGAGATTATGAATTCTCGGGAGATTTGGAGCTCCTGGCTTACTCTGCAGACCGATGCGGGTGATTTGTACCAGCCCCCCTTCCCCCCCTCTCGGCGCCCCTGATCGGGAGGTAGCCAGCACACAACTCAGGGATGAGGGGAATCTGAAGCTGGCTGAACTGCAGGGTAAAGAGGTTAAGTAGTGTCAGTGAGCCTGTCTCACAGTCTTTACAATAGCCCCTGCACAACAGCTATGTTGCTTTCATGATACACGGTGGCAGTCCCCCACCAAACATGGTCATATAAGTATTTTTTAAGTTATATCAATTATGTGAAAAAATTTTTTTTTTGAACTAATATTGACAGTAATTGGAAATTTGTTCACCTTAGAGGTAGAGATTATATTAATTTGGTGTCTTTACCGTAATTTGTAATTTAATTGGTTTGGATATTACGATTTGCTTACACTAATTGTTTTTTAACACAAGGTAATAATAAACAATAGCATTTTACCTGCAATCTAATCAGCTACATCAAACCACATGATGGACGCAGCAAAGAACTTCTGTCTCTATAGTAGATGTATCTTCCATACTCACACACACTGTGTGGTGGATGCAGGTCACTTCGCCGTATTGTACAGTATGTAAACACCTATTTTCTCTTTAAAATATACTATTGGTCTCAGTCTTAGATAACACTAAGTCGTTTATTTCAATTGCATAAAGCAAAAGGTATAAGCTTATTGTTATCCCTCAACACCAGTGCTGTGAAAGTCATAGGAGATGAGATTTGGGTAAGTAGCTATACTCTGTTTTTGTTACTAACTGCCGACTCTTAAATAGACTTCTTATACAGAACTCTGTTGGCCATGACAAGGTAGGGAGAATTTCAAAGTTTCTATTTTTCTGATTGTTTAGCAAGGCCAGAAGAGGCAATATAGAAAAGGAAAGGAAAAAATATTCTGTACCTGCATCAACTAGTTTTCCTCTATTCTATGTTACCATCACCCCGGCTAACTTTGCCTCCACAGTAGTCTCAGTGTAATGGACAGTGATCCTTAAGACTCCACACTAATGGTCTAGTGGAAGCCACCTCAGACTGTCTATCACTGGGGCTGCTAAAGATTTGTGGAGGGTACACTCTCCTCATTTTTAATTTTGTATCTAAATTTCGGTCATTTTAAACAGCACCATATCCATGGGGTCTTTATTGCATGTGGAAATTTTGTGTGTGAATTTATATATTATATTATACCTGACTTCCCTATACTACTATACCACCATGAAATTGTTATAGGTTTCCCATCAGCATCTGAAGGGCTTGGTAACTGTTATAGAAAGTTGTCGAGAGCACACATAGATAGATGTCGGCTTACAAGACATCTGGTTTATCATGAACCAGAAAGGTCTAGAACACTGGTTCCCAACTCCAGTCCTCAGGGACCCCTAACAGTGCTTTCCATATCTCTTTGCTGGAGCACAAGTGTATTCATTACTAACTGACACATTTTGAAAAATCCACAGGAGATATAATTATTTCACTTGTGACCTGGAAAATCTGCACTGTTAGGGGTACTTGAGGACTGGAGTTGGGAAACACTGGTTTAGAACATTCCACTATTGCCACTCTGCTACTCACTGCACTCTCTACTGAATACTGAATTGAGGATAGCAACAAAATAACATATAAGAGATCGCTTTTTTTTCCCTACCATTTTTTAATAGAGATGCTCAGGCTCGATACCTCGTAAACCGAACACACCCGAACTTTGGTATTACAGGTCGATAAGATCTTCTGATTTCAGTATGGATCTCAGTTCTGTTGTCACCTCTCGCCTTCTCAGCAGTTAATGGCATACTTGCCAACATAGGCAAGTTGTTTTCCGGGAGGACAAGGGGGCAGGTGGGTGTGTGGGGGTGGGGCTCAAAGAATCGCATCATTGGCCCGCACCCAAAACGGTCCTCACTATTTTGGACCAAAAAAAACAGGGGACAGGGCCACGATGACGCATGCACTGCGTTACCAAGCCCTGCCCCCTCTGTTTAATTCACAGAGCTGGCCGTGATCCGGGAGATTTGCCTGCTCTCTCGGGAGTCCGGGCAGACTCCCAGAAATTCGGGAGTATCCCGGACATTCCGGGAGAGTAGGCAACTATGGTTAATGCCATCTGAGAAGTCTGAACTGGTACATTGGGAGCCTCCACATTGTTTATATTTTCATCTGATACTATCGGTAATGAAGTCCAGCATTCGACTGGCCCACCGGCATACCAGGAGAATCCCCGCTGGACCCCAATGCTTTAGGACCTTAGGACCACACCCCCTCAAAAAAAGAGATGGATTTCCCCACCCCGGACAGGGGTTTCAGCGGGCAAGCAGCAGCTAACATCCTTATTGTGGCTGTGGATCTTATCTCTCCACTAACCCCCCCATGTGTAGTCTATCCCATAATACACAGGTGTCACATGGGACGAGCACCATGTGACAGGTGCCGTCCCATGTGTGCAGTGCAGGAAGCGCGGCTGATACAAGACAAGTGTGTTCTGTGTTGTGTGTGTTTGTTATGGTAATGTGTGTGTTATGGTAATGGGTGTGTGGGCAATGGGGCATGTGGCAATGTAATGGGGGTGAAGACAGGGGGGCTTGTTAAAGTGAATTGGGGGTGAGTGGGTGGGGCTTATTATGAGTGAAATGGGGGTTCGAGTAGGGGGGCTTGTTATAAGTGAAATGGGGGTGATGGTAGGGGGCCTGTTATAAGTGAAATGAGGGTGAGGGCAGGGGAGCTTATTATAAGTGAAATGAGGGTAAGGGCAGGTGGTAATGTAATGTGGGTGTGAGGTAGGTGGTGGCTAATGTGGCTAATTTAATTTAGTAGTGGGGCCTATTAATTTAAGATGAGGTGGCAGGACCTTTAGTTTAATGCTGAGGTGGTTTAGGGTAATTAATTGAATATGGGGCTGAGTTTGGGCAGGCGGGCTATTTATTAAATGTGAATGTGAATTATTTAATGCCAGGGATGGTTGTGGGAGATGGTTATATTTATTAAAATTAAATGCTGTTTATTGCTAGGCCTGTTTGGAGGTAGGAAAAGAGGTTTATTTATTAAATGCAGATACTATTACTTTAATGTTGGGCCTGGCTGGAGGAAAATAGATCTATTTATCAAAGTGAATACTATTATTTTAATGGCAAAAAGTATCACCGCACTTAACAAAGAAATGAATAAATTCTCCTCCAAAAAGTATCATGATATGATTAGTAACCCGGAATAATTGCCCAGGGGGTGCACCCTACACTATACAAATGTTGAACAGAAAAAAGAAAAAAAGAGGTGTAACTGGGGGACTATTATTTTAATGTTGGGGCTGGAGGGAGGCCTAATTATTAAACGTGTATACTATTGATTTAATGCCAAGGGCTGGTTGGAGTTTTCTAAATTTCTTGTACTCATTTTTTTCCAGATAGGACTCCCAACATTCCAGGATCCAAACAAGCAGCAACTGAGCTAAAGACACCAGCTGCAGCATGCCGGGAAAGCGCCAAGAACAGGACACATATACTGAGGTACATACAGTAGGCGCACACACTCACATTGGGTGCACACACATACTGGGCCCCGCCAACCACTTATTTGGCCCTGCCTACATAAGGCCACTTTCAGACATTTTCTTCAGGGCCACTTTAAGTTCCCTATCCACCCCTGCCCTTCTCTATCTAACTTGGCCCACCAAAGTCAAAAATTTGAGAGTCGCACACGTCATGACATTGGAGCCTGCCCAGCGGACTATTTACTTTTTAAAAAAACAAAAACTTGTCTACATTCCTTTTTTACCTGGGGTTGTATGTTCTTGGCATAATATGAATTGGGGGCAGTTCTCTGTGGCATAATATGATTTGGTGGCAGTCCTCTGTGGGATAACATTGTTTGGGGGCAGTACTCTGTGGGATAATATTGTTTGGAGGCAGTATTATGTGGGATAATATTGTTTGGGGACAGTACTCTGTGGGATAACATGATTTGGTGGCACTACTCTGTGGGATAAAATTCTTTGGGGGCAATACTCTATGGCATAATATTGCTTGGGGGCAGTACTCTGTGGTTTAATATGATTTGGTGGCAGGACTCTGGGATAATATGATTTGGTGGCAGTACTCTGTGACATAATATTGTTTGGGGGCACTACTCTGTGGCATAATATTGTTTGGGGCAGTACGGTACTTTGTGGGATAAAATTGTTTGGGGGCAGTACTCTGTGGCATAATATTGTTTGGGGCAGTATGGTACTTTGTGGAATAAAATTGTTTGGGGGCAGTACTCTGGCATAATATTGTTTGGGGGCAGTACTCTGTGGCATAATATGATTTGGTGGCAGTACTCTGTGGGATCATTTTGTTTGGAGGCA
Source organism: Mixophyes fleayi (assembly GCF_038048845.1). Lineage (NCBI taxonomy): Eukaryota > Metazoa > Chordata > Amphibia > Anura > Limnodynastidae > Mixophyes > Mixophyes fleayi. Next base: position 206,194,507 of record NC_134403.1, on the reverse strand, counting down.
CTACTATGTGTCATAATATGCATTGTGGCATAAATTGATAATGTGACATAAATTAAACTGGGGCACTACTATGCGGCATAATATGATTTGAGGGCACTACTGTGTGGAATAATTTGATTTTGGGGCACTACTGTGTGGCATAATATGATTTGGGGGCATTACTGTGTGGCATAGTATGATTTTGGGGCATTACCATGTGGCATAATATACATTGTGGCACAAATTGAACTGAGGCACTACTGTGTGGCATAATATGAATTGTGACATAAATTGAACAATGTGGCATAAATTGAATTATTGAATTAGGGCACTACTGTGTGGCATAATATGAATTTCTATTTGTTCCGTTATTATTACATATATATATATATACATATATATATATATATATATATATATATATATATATATATATAAATATATATATATATATATTTATTATATAATCTCTCTTATCTATCTAAATGCACAACTGGCACAGCTGGGCTTGACTAGATTTTAGCCAACCCCTGAACATAGTGAACGCTGCAAGAACAGGTAGTAGAGAGCAGGACAGTCTGCCTACTGTTCTGATTCTCATGAGGCAAGACTTTGTCCCAATCTAAGGGGTTGGGTCTATACTAGGCACTCTTTATATACACTGAATTTCTTTATATACTACACTATGCCGTTAGCCATGTCCTTCATGGGCTGATCACTCCCCCTCTAGTGTCTGGTCTCGACCCAATGGTGGTTGGCCATATCCCCTCTGGTGGGCCCCTATCGTTACAGTCTCCCAGAGAGCCCTTCATGCTCCAGTCTGACACTGACGAAGTCTCCACGTTTACTGAATGCTGTAACTCTATAACAGTTTAAATACTTTGCAGTGACAGTACTACAGGGTGAAATACTTCATTTGAGGTTTCAGACTCCTGTCTGCCTTATTCAGGTCAGTTCCTTTGTTGGATCAGTTTTGCTTTTACAGTTCTTATCTTCGTTCTCAATTGGTAAGTCATTTAGTGGTAACAACAGATTTTGATGAAGTACTCTGGATTGTTTTCCACCTACTTAAGGCTGATTTCTGTAAACAGGTCCATATCCAATTCTCTCAATAACTCAATGAACTGTTTGTTCCCAATAAGCATGGAGCTTGTCTGGACTTTCAGAAAGGTTCCTGACGAGAACTCGGTCTCCTGCTTGTAAAATTAATTCTCTTACGCCTCTATCGTAATATTTTTTTCCCTTGATGAATAGTTCTGACTGTTTTATGATGCCATCCTGTACGCTTCATGCATCTTTGTAGCTCACTTCTGTGCAAAGTTCTGATGAGAAGTTTCTGCACTATCGAAATCAAATATCAAGTCAATTGGAAGTTGTGGTGATCTTCTATACAGAACAAAAAATGGTGAGTTGCTTTGTGTCTCGTGCAGTTGTATGCATGCACAATGTTTGGTAAGTGAACTTTCCATTAAGTGTTCTTCTCTTCCTGTAGTGTACATAGCATTTAAATAAATGTTCTGTTCACATTTTCAATTGGGTTACACTGAGGGTCCTAAAGAGTTGTACAAGAGTGAGCAATTCAAAACAACTGCTGAAGATTGATTTCAAGCTCTCTTGCCTTGGAGGTTTTCTGGATACCCAAGGAGAGGAAAAAAATCCTGGAAAATCTTCTCTGCTGTAGTTTTCCCCGATTTGTTTCTAGTTCGGTAAGCCTGCGCAAAATGAGTGAAATGGTCAACTATAGTTAATAATACTCGCTGAGTGTCAGAGCAACATTTACCTGTTCCTGGCTCCTGTGCTTAGTGGATTTCTGTGTCTTCCAGTCTCCTGTGTCTTCCTGTGTGCTGATCTCTGCCTGTTTGGACTATCCTGGCTCTCCAACCCCTGTGTACCGACCCGGCTTGCTGACTATCCCTCTGTTCTTGTGACCCGTGGACCGACCCCGGCTTGATTGACTCCGAGTTGCCTCCTGATTCTGCCTGCCTCCATTCCTGTGTACCGACCCGGCTTGATTGACTCCGCATCTTCCGCTTCACTCCGCTGCACTACATCTTGGGGCGAACCTGAGAACCGCGACCTGCGACTCCTGGCAGCGAAGCCCACCCCGCCTTGCGGCGGTTCTTGGTGAACACCCGGGAGATCATTAGACTCCGCACCTCAGGTAAGTCAGCGCTAATCAAGATTAGTAGTAGTAATCCAGTATCTGTTACAGAAAGTAGGTGCATGATATAAATAATCTCTAAATCGATCACAAATTCTCCACTTCAATGCCAGAAATTCCAGTTTACTGGAGTGCATAATAAAAATTTTCTTAGTTGGAGTTAGAGTTCTGGATCCGTACCCAATTACTTGTAATTTTTCCTTTTGACTTTGACAAAGCACCACCCTGAGCCCATCATTGGATGCATCTGTATGGCGCACCAATGGTATCTTGAAATCAGGATATGTCAGTACCGGTGGTGAGATAAACATGTCTACCAATTTGACAAGCACTGCTTTATTGTCAGCTTTATTGGTGTTTTGGAGGGCAAATGCCCAGTGTTTTGATCCTTAATTCAGTTTCTGTGCTTTGAGAGTTTTTCCTTTACATCTCCTTCACTTGTCTCAAGCTTCAACTGAAGGAGCTCATAGGCTTAGCAATTCTGGAAAAATCTTGTATAAAATAGCGATAATAATTTAGAAAGCTTAAACATTTCCTGACAACTCCTACAGTACATGGTTCTTTCTCTTTTAACAGAACCACTGCTTCTAAGTTCTTTGAATCAATCCTTATTCCCTCACTGGAAACTAGATGAACCAATAAAGTTTTAGAGTAGCACTGTACATCATCTAGATAAGGAGAACAGTATTCATCTCGAATTCGCTCCAAGACACTTTCCATACATCTCTGGAATTCCGCAGGGGCATTCATCTGGCCAAATGGAATATGTATCCATTCACAAAGACCCCACAGTGTGCAAAATGCAGTGAGATACCTTAAGTCTTCTGCCATAAAGAATATACAGAAAATGTTACCACTATGCTGAAACCTGCAAATGGTATCAATGGATATAGATATAGGTATATCGGTCGCTATTCACAATGAGGTTGCCAAGCTCAAAAAGGAATAACCTAGTACATGTACAAAAAACGTGTGGGATGCGCCACAATATATCTATATTAGAAAATACTACTAATAGATGGCAGATGATGAATACTTATGTTTTATTGTATTTATACACATGATAAAAGTAGTAGCTTCTGCCATAAACCCTTCATGGTATGCACAACCCTGATCAAGGATAGAAAACCAGGAGTTGCCTTCTAAGTTCTCCAATAAGTCTTGAATAAGAGGTAGTAGATTTCATTCTGGAACTATTTTCTTATTTAACTCTCTAAAATCCACACATAACCAAAGATCATCATCTCATTTTCAGACACAAACTACTGTAGATGAATATGAAGACTTAGATTTCTTTATCCACTTTCTCTCCAAGAGGTACTGTGCGTATTCTTTTACTTTCTTGTTTTGGAATTGAACTGTAAGACTTCTGAACAGGTGAATCATCTTTCAAATTAATTCTTAAACCTCAAGTTGGAATGCAGTCTATTTCACCTTTGTCCCTTGCAAAGACATCAGATTCCTCTTAAAGCATGCGTCTGAACACTTCTTGTTCTGCTGAACTAAGGTTTTGCAACTCTACAGGTGGATTCCACTTTTCCATTACAAGGAGAGGAATACTGTCCACCTCAGTATGCTCTTTCTCGTTCATTATTAGTTGGTTCGTATGAAGGTTCCTAACTTCAACACTACACACCCTGTTCTATTGTTAAGCATAGGAAATACATAGTCAGTTAGTTCAACAATTCCTAACACTGTTGTTTGAGGTAGAAAAGATCATGTGTGCTGCAGTTTTGTACATGAATGTGTATGATTTTGGAAGTCCCAGCTGGCACTTTTACAATCGATCGAAACAAATCTGGACCCTCTGGACATAGACCCTCAATGACTGTCTCAAACAACATCATACCCCCTCTGGCCAACATCCAATATGACACTTTACTGTACCAATTTGACCTTTTGGTATGGTAACAACCTTCTTTCCTGATTTTACAACACCATCTAGTTCTCTGTTCTTTGCAACCACAGAGTTTACAATTGTCTCAATAGTGTACTTAGTTACATTCATTACTTTGCCTAGTAATGCACTCAAGCCAATACCACCATCATTAGTATGTTCACAATGGCCCTTATTAGTTCTTCCATGATGTTGAACCCCAAGAATGTGCAGCTCACACACTCATAAGTAACTAAAATAGGTACCTGAATAGATAAATCACCATGATTGACACTCTGGATTTCTACAATGACTTCAACCCGCCTATAATATGTGTGCCATTGTCTACAGTCATATTAAGCAGATTCTCAAATCCCAATAAGTTTTTAATGGGCTAAATAACTATTAATGGCATATTCAGCTCCAACCATGAAGCTCCCTACCATGCTCACCTGAACCCCTGTGTCTAACAATGTCTGGGTAGATACTCCACCTATGGTGCAGAAGAGCAAACACTTGTTTCCAATTAGCTGAGCTACATGTTTCACTGTTGATATATTACATTGTTGCTTAATGTGTACCCCAGTGAGATTCCTTACTTTTGCAAATCACTGGTTGTCCCTACACCTGTTCAAGAAGGACATCATCAGTTACTGTTAAGTCAGATATGTAACGTTTCAACTCGTTTCTGACATGACTGTCTTTCTCACTCAACTGTTTGTATAGGAATGTAGGACTATACTTTGGACTAAAAGCACCTTTTGCTTCAGTCCCATTATCCTAAACATAAACTGCTGTGCAGTTTCTCTCTCCTGTCGCCTGGCATTAATAAGCGCCTGAAAAAGTTCAGTGATGTATTTTTCTCTGATATGGGAACGTAGAAAGCGCTTCAGCTTCACTACTGTTAGATTCTCTTTATTAGTCAACATTTATTTGAATGTACCTGGCTTATAGACCTTTAAAACAGTTCTAATAAATTCTGTCTCGGCATTCATTTCTTTCAGGCCCTAATCAAGTTGTTTACAGATGTTGCTGAAACTAACGTCTGAGTCTTCATCTGTTATCTCTCCACTGTGTATTTTAAACCCTCGGTGGGGCAGATATGCTGCTACATCTGTGAACTTTACTAGACCATCAGTTGGTCCCGGCTATATATGATGTGTATTAGATAATACAGGTCTGTCCATGTTATTTATCCACAAATTGTTTACAATGGGATTTATTTTACTACTTTCTAGTAGAACCTTGGCCTAGTCATATAAATCAAGCAGATAGAACATACCCTGATCCTCTGGGATACACAGTCTTTCACTCTGCATGCATTTCACAATGTAATCAAACAGTTACTTGTCGTTGTTTACATTAGAAACATAATTCTGTTTCCCATTCTAGTGACTCGGAAATGTTGTGTATCTTCTGTCATCTTATATAGATGTTTTTTAATGTCCCACACAAGTCTGGTACATAAGTTTGAGTTAGCCATTCTGATCTGCTATCTATGGCCATTAGTCTTGCACTGCTGCCAGCTGTCACAAATTGTATCCACCAAGTAGCCTCACTAATTGCATCTTCTCTCTCGCATCTTTGTCCTGTGGTTCATTAATCAGCAGTCTGCAGTCTGTAACACTGATCCCAGCTCGAGCCCCCAAATTTGTTACAGGTTTCCAATCAGCATCTCAAGGGTCCAGTAATAGAAAATTATAGAGAGCAGACATAGATATATGTCAGCTTTCAAGACTTCTGGTTTATTATGAGCCAGAAATCTCTGCTACTCTCTGCAGCGCCCTCTACTGAATCCTCCACAACTGTCAACAAATCTTTAATAATGCATTACCACATACAATTTTGGTATGAGGATACCAATAAATTAATATGTAAGGGTTGGCTTTTTTTACTACCACTTTTTAACATGCTATTTACGCTACATTTTCTCAGGTGCAGCCTGGCAACATGGTGTGACACAAGGGAACTGCTTACATCTTGGCTTCAGTTTCAGCATCTCTGAGTTACCCACGTGCAAAACAAATTAGCAGCAATAAAAATAAAAGGAATGAAGGAATGACAAGAAAACGTGACAATTCTCTGTCATGACACAAGCCAAACAGAAAGGTTGCACACAATAAAAGATAATAAACCTTGCAAAGGAACATGATTCTTCTGTGATCTATGATGACTGTCAAATTCCTGGCTGAAAATCCACGTTCCGAATGAGGATATTTACACTTCCTTACATACATCCAGCTAGATAATTTGTCTAATAAAGCTTCCATTGATTAAAACATGACATTGTTGAAAGCTTTCCTGTAAAAATATTTATTATTTAAACTGCATTGAAAACAATGCGTAGCCTAAACTCATAACAACCTGTTCATGTCCAGAAAATATCATATTGCACTATTACTTTTAGGGAATTGGCATTACCTCTTTTATTTATAAAGTGTCACAAAAGGTCTGCAGTGCTGTATACAGCTGTATTTATTTAACTACCATAGTTGTCAAACATTTTCGTCCTTAAAATGCTAGGTTTTTGCGTATCTTAGACTTTTGGCCCCTTACACCTAAAGAAGTGGACCAGAGTATGCCTCTCTTACTCTGACCAGAGTCAGAGTAAGTTGAGTACAGTAAGAGAGGCATATTTGTGTAAGTGTAGCAATCCTCCTGGAGATGAGACCTAATAAAACATGGATACGCTTCTTAGGAGGCTATCGTTCAGTGTCACTGGACACCTGTTGTAAAGATACTTGGTAATGATGAAATCAGTATAACTATCTTGCCACTTCTGATTGGTTGTTTGCATATTGTCCCTTTTAACCTATAGTACTTCATTCATTAGCAGCATTGCATTATTATATGAAGCCGCAGGCAAGAAGATTTCCATTGGACTTACAAAGCGGTAAATGATGGAGGTGTTTTTATTTCATTACATTTTGTGTGGAAAATGTGACTTTCACACTTATTAGTAACACTGGCTCAGAGCCGTAACTAGGGTGGTGCGGGCGGTGCCGTCACCCAGGGCGCAAGCCCAAGGGGGCGCAGCAGCCGCCCTCTACCTAGCTCTGCATCTACAGCCCTTTACCTCCGCATGCATTCCACTAACAGGAAAAGCTGCATTTGGAACGCAAGTTTGCCTTCCAAATGCCAAACTTCCTGTCAGTGGAACGCACATGCGTTCCACTGCGGAAGTAAAAGGCAGAAGAACCTCCCTCCCTCCTCAGAGTGAAGACATGCAAAAGTCATTGGTAAGTATCAGAGGGGAAAAAACTGCTAGGACTTTTGTCTTTGTTCAAAATATTTTCTCTGTATATTCTTCCACATAAAAAGTGCACACAAAAATATTGCATATATGAAAAACTGTAAACATGTACACATCCTGAGCACAATGATGTGATGGACTTTTGATGTTTTAAACAGTTCAATCAGTGTTTCCTGAGAAAAAGGGGTTCAAAGACACTCATCCTTGCTCTTCCTGGGCTGTTTAGCTCCCAAGATTTATTTTGTTGACTAACAACCATTTTAGAATTTTAACCACCCCACTTTTAAATCAGGTGAGCTAGAGACCCAAGAGTGATGTGCAATGCAGGGTCAGTTTCATTTTATGTGGGATCAAGTCAGGGAAAGAGTGAAAACTAGATACTAATAAGTTAGCAAAAACTTTCTTGCCGTTACACATACAAGAGCTAAGAAATCACGTCTAATATTCATATAATAAGACTCATTTTTGGCAAATAGCATTCAATGTCGGTTTTAGTTGTTTGTGGTTTTTGAGACTGAAGTGGGTAAAATTTGGGTCACTGGTCTAGGTCTGGCACAGTTTTGATGTAAAAGAGGTGTAAAACGTCACACTAATATGTATTAGTAAACATATGGATCTAGAACACAAATTGCAAAGAGGCTGAATCTATCTGGTGAGAGGGACTTGGGAAACTCTCTTGCCAAATAACTCTGGTTAGTTTATTTAACTGTGGTATAAGAAGTTGGAAAAGAGCTAACCTAACTCAACTTTTATCCACTCACCTTCAAATTGTACTATCTGAGATGACTAAATAGCATAAAAAAACCCTGTGTAAAACATCACTAACATTACACATTTCAGAACTTTTACAGTATGTAAAAACCACTTGTAAGTAGTTTTTAAAGCACACATTAGTTTACGTGCCTTTTTATCCATTAACACAGCTCATATATGTGTACGGCACCTGATTGTTAGATATCCTATTTTTAAAGCGCTTTTCATGCATTTATTAATGTAAAAAGCAAAAGGGTGCAAGGTTAACACAATTAAATAACAGATTTAAATTGTCATTAGGGCACAGAACCGGTTGGTAATTTATTTGAATCCCACCACTGACTGTATGTGTATATATTGTGGCAATGGGAGTGGTTTTCCACAGGCCTCTAATAGTGGAATTGGCTATGGTGCTAACTGTCTGCAGGTAAAAGGCTGCAGACCAAGTTATATACAGGTGTAGCACTGGGCTTAAGTTAGTAAATGTAAAAAGTAATTTACTTGCATGCTTTAACGTGTTTGTATCCACAGAGCTGAAAGGGGTGGCTGTGCTGATTAGGCGTTACAGAACACCTGAGGAGCCGTCCTTTAAAGACAAGGTGGCAATGTCGCCTGTCAGTCATCCAAGCCTGTGGGAGGAGACACGTGTATTTAATCCTGAGTTGTACTATTGTTAGAGGTGACTGACGCTGAACTAGTTGGCCAGTCAGTAGTGAGCTGGGCTATGTCTAGTTAGTGTTTAGGGTCACCAGGAGGTGCAAGTAAAGGTATTGCTTGCTGGTGTCATCCTGACAGAAGTGTTATTTATTGTGATGCCAACAATAAATATGTTTGATTGAAAACAAGAAGTTTCGTGTTGCTGATGTCTACTGGGTATTCTTGCAACAGAAGGTGACAAAAGTGCCAGGAGAAGGGTGCGGTTTTGTTACAATATATATATATATATATATATATATATATATCTATCTATCTATCTATATATATATATATATATATATATATATATATATAATATATTTATATCATGCATTTGCAAATATGTGTAACAGAATTCTTTCAGTAAAGTGCTAGCCACACCCCCACATTAGGGTGGCCACACCCACTTGGCGAATGTCACTCCCACTTAGATGGGGGGCGCCGGTGCCCTGTCTCGCCCAGGGCACTAAAATGTCTAGTTACGGCACTGCACTGGCTAAACACTATTCTCTGTTGTGTATACGACACTATATTACATTATATTAATTATGAATAGGGTAATGTGACTTTCACATTTATTGCTAACACTGTCAAACCACATTTCTACCCTATCGTGTAGTATAAGAATACACATTTGTATGCCTAGCAAAAAAATGCTGCTATTTTGATATCGTGAGATATGTGTCACTTAACATACATGCATAAGTATGATTTTTTTAAAACATAATTTTTACATGTACGTGTGGAAAGCAAAATGCATCTAAATGAGGCCCCTAATTTTCATAGTAAAAAAAAAATCCAGCAAAGTTTGGTGGTCAGTTTGACTAGAGTGTAAATCTGTGGGCTTAATTTAGCTATTGAACCTACTCTTGTGCAATTTCTCCTCTTTTGGTTACATCCCAGCAATACATTCAGGTGCACACTTAGGGGGGCTATCCAGTTACCTGGAACCTCCCTCCTCTGTGACCCAAAACTTCATTTTAACATCTAACAGCCACTACTGCACTTGGAGCAGTTCTGACTCTCAGAGAAGCAGAGCTACTGCTTCTCTTCCATTCACGTGGCTGCAAGGACGGATTGGTGGGGGGGTATTTTCCGTAGTTAGGGTGTGTGTACTAGTCTTTTTGTGTCCTACACCATAGGGAAACACAATGGAAATATTACTAGACCAGGCTGATCTTTAGAAGCCACACTGTAAAAATCTGTAGACTTTTTTTTATATCAAAAATATCTTTGATACGCGTGTGCTGTAGAAGGCTTTTTACTAAGTCATGGACATTGTACAGCACGTGCGTCCTTGCATCATCCCTATAACAGCCGCAATTACTCTGTCTGACTGACGTCATTCTGGGAGCCGGGATCTTCATTTGTCTAAATGGTTGCACTTCAATTATTGAAACAGTCATCAATGTCAGCATGTCTGCCATCAGAGTTTCGGAAACCTTGAGTCGTGGTAAGTACTCGAGCCGAAATTTAGTACCCAACCCATTTGTTTATGTATGGATAATGACATCAGTTGGGTGGTGCTCCCAGAACAATGAGATATACTCATACAAATGCTCAAAGAGAGAAGAAAGAATGTTCTGTATGGGGCAGTCAGCGATACGAATATAATGCCAATAAAACTTAATTCTTTATTTTATCATTAAAAACATTCCCTTTAAACCAGAATCTGAGCTTGTAGCGAAATATAAAAACAGAAAGTGTGAAATTATAGTCTTACTATATGATCCTGACCCAGTATGTGATTTATAAGATTGTTCACTGATAAACTTGAATAAAGTTATATGCAACCACCTTGTGTCTTGTATTGTTGTATTTCTTCAGTAGGGGGGGGTCTTTTTGTATTGTGTGCAAAGAGACATGACTCTATCTCAGGGGTCAGGGAACTTTTTTACCTTTTACCCCCAAATTTATTTAGATATTCCGACGTTACCCCCTTGATTTGAAAGTAAGGAAATCATATATTATTAATTGCTGGAATTCAAAATTTTATTGAATCTATTCAAAATTTCTTTGAAAGCTTAAACTTCAAAACTTCATGTTTTGGAGAAATGATGTTGCTCCATTTTTGATACGGGAGCATCAATATTGGGGCATTTTGATGCCAGAGCAATTTGGATACAGTCTTCAGAGTCCAATCAATTTCACTGCTTTGTTTTTATGTTCGTTAGAGTGGAAAATCCTTGTTCGCAAAGGTAGGTTGTTGCAAAAGGCAGCAACTTTTTGACTGCCTCCACATGTGCAATTTTGAATGCCTTTGCAGCTGTTGACATCCAAAAATATGACAGATCTGCTTTGTTTTCAAATGCAATACGTGCTTCATTATTGCATCGAAGCTCAAGAAGTGCCTCTGCTAACCCTTGAGGCTCTTCTGGTACAACAGCAAGTTCACATTTAAAGGGGGTCTACAATCTAACTGACAGCATGTGAATTGTCAGATTTACCCCCAGGAATTTAATTTTTACCCCGTTTGAGGTAATTTACCCCTGTTCCCTGACCACTGAACTATCTTATCCTCTGTGAGCTGATCATTAGACAACACTGATGAAAAAACATTATATGTTATAACTCACTATAAGGACCAATCATTCGATGGTCACATATTATCGTACATAAATATTTACACATCATCCTCCATATATTCAGAGCAGATAGGGCTCATTTAGTTAATGTATAGGTAATAGTATTTCCATTCATTTGTGTATGTTTACCAAGGGATGTTTTCCTCATTGGTTTATAATTAGCCAACTATATATTATTAGTAATGTTTAAAATATTTAACAAGTACGATACACTATCAATATGATGGCCTTTATCTGCTGCTGTTATTATAATACACTTAAATAGCTGTGACAGCAGCATATATATAGAGAGCATTATCAGAGACAGCTACATCACATGGTCACATCTGCTATTAACGTGCAACTAAAAAACTGCTATGTGTTAAACAGTATCACGCAGTTATTAACTTATAATGCTATTAGTTATGATCCAATAAAAATCTAACATTGGTCATATCTGCTATTAATGTATACATGATAATTTCTCTGATTTTGGCAGTATCACGTAGTAATAAGCTACTGGTGTAGTTATATAAGCCTGGCTAAATATAGATAAGTGGAAAAGTGGAAAATATGCTCCCTAATCTGCCTAGGTGGTGATGTACGGATCAGTCATATAGCGAGGTGAATGGCTGACGCGTGTTTCGCTGCTTGCTTTGTCAAGGTACTAACCTTTTAGAAGTGTTCTTGGCAGTCTCCAGTGCCGTTGCTCAGCATCATTGCTCACACAGAAATAGGAGGGGTGGCAGTGTTCATATCAGTTTCTAGTGACATTGCTCTGTGCCATACAGAACCAGGAGGGGTGTCAGTGTTGTTGTCACTCTCCAGTCTCCAGTGACTTTTGCTCTGTCGTAGTCAGATAATTGGATATGATCATTTCAATTAATATCTAACAACTCGGTTGTCTTTTGTCTGAAGGTATGCGAATAGCATGCTACAACATGGAGGAGCGTAATTTAACCGCAACACGTGGCAAGCACTTATACACACATTTACATGCACACATACACTTGTAATTAACTCATATGTAAAAGTAGTTGCAACACATAGTCATTTGGATAGAAAGTGGCAGAGTTTATGGTTAAACACTATAATTTTATATATACGTTAGTGAGATCTAAGGTTCAGGTCACAGGAAACATGTCATGTCTGGTATCATTCTAATCCCCTATTTATTCGCAGACTTCCAGTTCAATCGCCGAACTGATTGCACCTTGCGTATGCTAGATATGGATTGTAGGGAATAAATGGTTAGAATGATATTGTCTGTGTAATGCAAATAGATCAGTTTAAACCGGTTCTTAGAAGGAACATTGGAATGCATCTCCAGGAGAGCTGACCCCCACCTTTGGATGTGATCTTTTGAACTGGCCAATGACCTGCATTGCACTGGACCCTCCTGAAGCCTGAACCTATGGAAGCAAGCCAACTCATCTGTATTGTTTTTTCTGTATCACTAACTGTATATAAACAGGGGTTCTGGGACCACTATACAATCTCTTTGACCACAGACCTCTGGATTGAATGCTGCATACTGGATCCAGGGCGCCTGCTAAGCAACGGCTGTACTTATTATTTTATTTTATTCTGACTTGTTATTCGGCTACTTTTGGCTATTAAATCACATTGTGCTTTGGAACCACATCACTGGAAGTGGACAATTGTTATTGGATAGCAACGATCATAACAGCTCACACATAAACAGGGGTAGCAGACAGTGTTCTTGTCACTCTCCAGTCTCCAGTGACATTGCTGAATGCCATTGCTCACACAGAAACAGGGGTAGCAAACAGTGTTCTTTTCTCTCTTAAGGCTCCAGTGACATTGCTGAGTGCCATTGCTAACACAGAAACAGAGGTGACAGTGTTCTTGATACTCTCCAGTCTCCAGTGACATTACTGAGAGCTATTGCTCACACAGAAACAGGGTGACAGTGTTCTTGTCACTTTCCAGTCTCCAGTGACATTGCTGAGTGCCATTGCTCACACAGAAACAGGGGTAGCAGACAATGTTCTTGTCACTCTCCAGGCTCCAGTGACATTGCTGAGTGCAATTGCTCACACAGAAACAGGGGTAGCAGACAGTGTTCTAGTCACTTCCAGTCTCCAGTGATATTGCTGAGTGCCATTGCTCACACATAATGGGGTAGCAGACAATGTTCTTGCCACTCTCCAGTGACATTGCTGATGTATGAACTAATGTGGACCCTGCTTCTGTTTTAATCTGAGGAATACAGAGTTGGGCTCTCTGCGAGCGCAGGGCACAGGCTAGAAGTTTCCCCCCCACTGATAAAACTGATTCTGGCATTTACGTAGGTCATGTTTAATTTTATTGGACATTAATTGGTTCAGGGCCTTCCTAGCATCTGTCAATTCCGTCATATTGGAGGGATCCAGAAAAGATTTCTATTGCGTTTCTAAGGTCTTGATTTTTTCTAGGAGCAAGTCCCTAAGTGCTATTCTTTCTCACTTTCTGACCGCACCCATTTGGATAAGTTTGCCTTGTATAACACATTTATGGGCCTCTCACAATGATATTTTCGAGATGTCAGGGATGTCATTAGTCTGGACGTAGTACGTTATGGCCTCCTCTAGCAATGATCTGTTATGTGAGTCTTGAATTAAGAGTTCGTTTAGCCTCCAGGTAAAAAGACGGCTTCCTGTCCTGGGAGTAGAGAGCACCAGAAATACCGGCGCATGGTTGGACCATGTAACCTGGCCTATGGATAGCTCTGTGATCAGGGGCAAATGGTTATGCATGAGAGAGAAATAGTCCAGTCTCGAGTATGTATTATGTGGGTGCGAAAAGAAAGTGTAGTCACGGTCTGTGGGATGCTTGAGACGCCACGCGTCGACCAGCTGGTGTTCGTCCATAGTACGCCTCACCTTTCGATACAGCTTACCGGTAAATCTGGCAGATCCCGAAGAAGAATCCATCAAGGGATGCAGAACCCAGTTGAAATCTCCCCCTATTATAGTGATGCCCTTCTTAATCGAATCCACCTTGTCCAGGAGCGTTTCTAGAAATACAGACTGGTAAGAATTTGGACCATATATGTTAACAAAGGTATACATTTAGGTGGAGATTGTACACGTCACAGTCAAACCTTTACCTTCTTGCAGTGTATGTGTGTCTATGTTTTGAACAGGCAAACGTCTGGACAAAGGAATTGCCAGTCCCAGGGACTTATTTTCTGCATCATTACTCGAGAAGGAGTGTGGGTAATGGCGGCTATGCAACCGAGGGGCCAACCCTTGTTTGAGGTGTGTTTCCTGGAGGAAGGCTACATCAATTTTCTTAGCTATGAGGTCACGAAGTAATCGGGGGATAATATATATTTTTAATAAATGTATTCTTTTATATAATTCTTTACATCCCGGAGTGCCTCTATATATACTTTTCTATTTTCTCTCCTTGGATTATATATAGTAATAGGGTGCATCCTCCATTGATAGAAAATATATATAAACAAAATTCTGGAAAAAACTGCATAGTCAGTAACAAAGGGGATGTGTCATAGAAAAATCCATCTATTTACTTAGTGCGGTTATATCTTTACAAGCTCTTGGGAAAATCAGAGATTTATGCTAAAAAAATAACATCAGCTAGCTCCCTTCTCTCAGCTAGATCCCGCACCTGCAATCTACACCGACACATTTCTCATCAATATCCTCACTAGTGATCGAGTTAGTCCTGCATCCAAGGTTCTAAGGTTAGATGACTCCCCCCCTATCCAGAATTCCTCTGAAGAATTCTTGAGCGTTAGGCCTGCTGCTGCTGCTGCTGGGTGTGGATCTTCATTCCAGAAGCAGACCAAGAAGAAGACTGCTAGTAGTTTACAACAATTGACTGTTTAACAATTCTTTGCAAGAGGAAGCAAGTATGAAAGCTGTCACCCAGTCTCAAAGCGGATCACAGATGCCATGGTGAGTATGCTAGTATTAAATCTCCGTCCAATATCCACTATTAATGCAGCTAGTTTTAGACTGCTAATTGAGGTCCCGTGTCCTCATTACCAAATTCCATCACAACACAATTTTACTAGAAAAGCAACTCCTCACCTCAACTGTTCTGACCCAGCCACCATCAAACTTCTCACTCTTTCCTCCTCCCTTGGCCTAACTCAGTGGACCTCCTCCCCTACCCACTGTCTTGGTCACTCTTCGACCTTGTCTTCTCTCACCTCTGTGATCTCTCTGACTTCTCCAACTCTCCCTTCCCACTCTCTGACCACCATCTCCTCTCCTTCACTCTGTCCTCTGCCCCTGCTCCCACCCCGCATAAAGCCACCCTCACCAGGTGCAATCTTGACGCCATTGACCCCATCTCCTTCTCCTCCTCCCTTGATACTCTCCTATCACCCCTTCCCTCTCTGGCCTGCCCTGATCAGGCGTCCTCTCTCTACAACTTATCTCTTGCTACTGCCCTGGACACCATTGCCCTGGCCTCTTCTATCCACCGTCGTCGCCTTATTCCCCAACCCTGGCACTCCAAACTCACCCACTCCCTCCAAAAGTGCTCTCGCACAGCTGAACACCTCTGGAGGAAATCTCGCTCCCTGGCTGACTTCCTTCACTTCAAATTCATCCTCTCCTCTTTCTGCTCTGCCCTGTCCCTCGCTAAACAATCCTTCTTTAAGTCCCTTATCTCTTCTCAGTTCTCTAATCCCCGCCGCCTCTTTGTCACATTCAACTCACTCCTCTCCCGCCTCCCACTGTCCCACCTTCCCTCTCTGCTTCTGACTTCGCCTCCTTTTTCTCTTCCAAAATTGAAGCCATCAGACAGAACATCTCCTCCTCCCACTGCTCTCCCACCCCCCTCTCCACTCCACCTCCCGCCATTAACCAGCTGTGGTCCTCCTTCATCCCCACTTCAGGTGAAGAAGTTCGATCCCTTATTCTTTCCTCTCCACCCTCTACCTGTCCTCTTGATCCCATCCCCTCCCACCTTCTTTGCTCTCTCTCTCCAACTGCCTGCTCCTACCTCGCTCATCTCTTCAACCTATCACTCTCCTCTGGCATTGTCCCATCCTCATTCAAACACGCTCTTATCTCCCCTATCCTCAAGAAACCCAATCTTGACCCCACCTCTCTTGCTAACTACCGCCCTATCTCTCTTCTCCCATATGCCTCCAAATTACTTGAGCGGATTGTCTGCAGCCGCCTTACCAAACACCTCTCTGACAACTCCCTCCTTGACTCTCTTCAATCTGGTTACCGCCCCCTCCACTCCACCTAAACAGCCCTGGCTAAAGTTACTAATGATCTCCTATCAGCCAAATCCAAGGGTCACTACTCCATATTCATCCTCCTCGACCTCTCCGCGGCCTTCGACACCATGGACCACCCCCTCCTGCTGCAAACTCTACTCTCTCTCGGCCTCTCTGGCTCTGTCCATGCCTGGTTCACCTCATACCTTGCAAACTGCTCCTTCTCTGTATCCACGTCTGGTTCTTCCTCCATCCCCTCCCCTCTCCCTGTAGGAGTCCCTCAGGGCTCTGTTCTTGGCCCTTTACTCTTTTCGCTCTATACCTCCTTCCTTGGAGCTCTCATCTCTTCGTTCGGTCTTCAGTATCACCTATATGCTGATGATATTCAACTCTACATCTCTTCTCCTGATCTTTCCTCCTCCATCCTCTCTCGTGTAACTGACTGCCTCTCAGCCATCTCATCCTGGATGTCTTCACGCTTTCTTAAAATTAACATCTCCAAAACTGAACTCATTGTCTTTCCCCCACCCAGACTCCCTTCCCATCATGACCTCTCTATAATCGTTAACAACTCCACTATCTCCTCTGTCACCCAACTCCGCTGCCTAGGAGTCACTCTTGACTCCTCTCTCTCTTTTGCCCCCCACATTCAATCCCTTACCCAAGCCTGTCGCTTCCAGCTCCGTAACATTGCCCGCATCCCTCCCTTCCTCTCTCAAGATGCCACCAAAACTGTCATTCATACTCTCATCATTTCCCGCCTCGACTAATGCAACCTCCTCCTTACTGGCCTCCCCTGCTCCCACCTCGCCCCCCTCTGCTCTATACTTAATGCGGCTGCGAGACTCATCTTCCTCTCACGCCGCTCCTCCTCTGCCTCCCCTCTCTGTCTTTCCCTACACTGGGTCCCTGTCACGGGCACTAGGAGTCCTTGCCCAGGATATCACCAGATGATGGACTTACCAGAGTAATATAGCTGGTATTATGGTTCTCTGGTAGCAGGGTGACAACGGAACAGGAGAAACAGCAGATGGTGAGAGAATGCTCAAGGAAAGTCTATGACTAGCAGCAACTGGTAATGAGTAGATGAATGTACACGAGGATCCAGATGGACAAGGAAACGTGAGGAGAGTCAGTGGTCTGCGTATAGCAAGTTGTACCACTGCTATAGTGAGGGGGAATGTCCAGGAGTAGCGAGGAGGTAGTGAGAGTCAGCGGTCTGCGTATAGCAAGTTGTACCGCTGTCTATAGTGAAGGAATGGAATCCAGGTGAAGGTAGGTAACGGGGAAGTCAGTGGTCTGCGTGTAGCAAGTTGTACCACTGCTATGTGAGAGGATACTTGAAACAGGTGTCACAGGGAACAGGAGTCAGTGGTCTGCGTCAGCAAGTTGTACCACTGCTATATATATGTGAGGAGGGGCACGAGGAGATGAATGTAAAGCAGAGTATACACGGGGCACACAGAACTTGATCCCACGATGATATCCACAATACAACAATAACTGACCAGCGCTGCTTGAAGTATACAAAGTCTCAATAACAATCCAGGCAATAGAAAACAAAGTCAATGGTAACAATAGCTTCAGTGGATAGGAAGCTCCGGAGAAGAACACAACTCAGTCCAGATGGATATGCAATACAAAAGCAAAGTCAATGGAAAGTATGCATACCACGGTTCAGGAGAGCAGGCTGTCAGAGCGACGTGCAGGGATACCTGAAGGCTGAAGGCCGGCAGGAGGAGAGACCACTGGAGGGTGGCAGCGGTAATCAGGGGCCTGATTCATTAAGGTTCTTAAATGAAGAGGATTCTCATTTCAGTCTCCTGGACAAAACCATGTTACAATGGAAGGGGTGCAAATAAGTGTTCTGTTTTACACATAAGTTAAATACTGACTGTTTTTTCATGTAACACACAAATATCAACTTTAAATTTCAGTGTACAAATAAGCTATCAAGTATTTGTGTGTTACATGAAAAAACAGGCAGTATTTAACTTATGTGTAAAACAGAACACTTATTTACACCCCTTCCATTGTAACATGGTTTTGTCCAGGAGACTGAAATGAGTATCCTCCTTATCTGAGATCCTTAATGAATCAGGCCCCAGGTTGGTGCAGCGCACGGCAGGTAATCCAGAATCAAAGAAGCAATACTCAGGAAGCAGTAGTAAGTGAAACTGGAAACATGATGAACACGGGAGAGTTGAGGCGGTCTGGTATCCAGTAGTAGTGGTAACGGAGGCAGCGGAGAGCTGACACGATAAACACAGGAGAGTTGAGACAATCAGGAACTCTGAAGTAGTAACGGAGGCAGCGGATAGGAATCAGCTGAGTGCAGGCACGATGAACACAGGAGAGTTGAAGTGAGCAGGAACTCTGTAGTAGTAACGGAGGCAGCGGATAGGAATCAGCTGAGTGCAGGCACGATGAACACAGGAGAGTTGAAGTGAGCAGGAACTCTGACAACCACAATAGCAGTAAACAGGAATCAGCAGAAGCTGAATACACGAGGAACACAGGAACACCTTCAGAGGCTCATGGGGAATGAGACTCCAAGATCAGGCAACCAGGTAATGATCACAGGTGGTTTAAATAGGGAGGGTTGCCTGATCATCCAATCAATTAACAGCAACAGGTATTGAAGGCTTGATAAGGCTGCACATGCGCAGACCCTCAGGATGGCGGACGGCCACGGTTCCTGAACACAGAAGAAATGGCACTCACAGTCCGGTGAGTGACAGTACCCCCCCTTTTAAAGGTGGGCACAGAACACCTGGAACCGGGTTTGTCCGGAAACTTGGAATAAAACTTCTTAAGAAGAGCTGGAGCGTTGAGATCTTCTGCTTTGATCCATGACCGCTCTTCAGGACCAAAGCCCTTCCAATGAACGAGGAAACGAAGAACTCCTCGCGAAATTTTTGCATCCAATATCTGAGTAATCTCAAAGTCCTCCTCTTGATGAATTTGAACTGGCCGAGGTGCTGAAGGAGGGATCGAGAAACGGTTGATGATAAGAGGTTTGAGCAAAGACACATGGAAGGCATTGGAAATACGAAGGTTCTTAGGTAGTAGAAGTTTGAAACAAACTGGATTTATCACTTGAATGATCTTATACGGACCAATAAAACGAGGAGCGAACTTCATCGATGGGACCTTCAAACGAATATTTTTGGTTGATAACCATACACGATCTCCGATTTTCAGTGGTGGAATAGCCTGTCTCTTTTTATCTGCAAAAGACTTATATCTGGCAGATGTTTTCTTTAAACAGGTTTTGACCTGAGACCAAATATTTTTGAAGGTCTGACAAACAGTCTCTACAGCAGGAACTTGGGTGGGAGGGAGGGCAGGAAATTCCGGAAAAGAGGTATGGTGACCGTAAACCACAAAGAATGGAGTTTTAGAAGATGACTCATGATACATGTTGTTATGAGCGAATTCTGCCCATGGAAGCAAATCTACCCAGTTGTCTTGGTTGGCTGAAGAGAACATCCTTATAAAAGTCTCAAGATCTTGATTGACCCTTTCGGTTTGTCCGTTTGATTGAGGATGGTAGGAGGATGAGAGTGATAATCGGATACCCAAGGTCTTACAGAGGGCCCGCCAGAATCTGGAAACAAATTGTACTCCTCTATCTGAAACAATCTCGGAAGGACATCCATGAATACGGAAGATTTCTTTGATGAAATAATCAGCCAGAGTAGATGAAGAAGGTAAACCGGTCAAAGGAACGAAATGTGCCATCTTCGAAAATCTGTCCACCACTACCCAAATAGTATTGCAGTTTTTACTAGGAGGAAGATCAGTAACAAAGTCCATACTAATATGGGTCCACGGCTTGGAAAGAATGGGTAGTGGTTGAAGCAAACCCGCTGGAGTTCTGCGGGGAGTCTTAAACTGGGAACACAAATCACACGCAGCCACAAAATCTTTGACATCTTTCCTCATAGAAGGCCACCAGTAACTTCGAGAAAGAATTTCAAAGGTCTTGCGTTCACCAGAATGTCCAGAAAAACGAGAAGAGTGAAACCACAAAAGGATTTTCTTCCTAAGAGCAGGAGGCACGAGGGTTCTCCCAAATGGTAGCACCTTAGTGGAAGAAGCAGCCAGAGAAACACATTTGGGGTCTAATATAGAGTGGTTGGGACCATCTTCAACGTCTGAGGACGTCACAAAAGCTCGAGATAGGGCGTCTGCTTTTTTATTTTTTGCAGCTGGTTTGAAGGTTATGATTAGTTCAAAACGAGAAAAGAAAAGAGACCATCTTGCTTGACGAGGATTCAAACATTGAGCAGACTGTAAATATGACAAATTTTTATGATCAGTAAAAATTGTCACAGGATGACGAGCTCCCTCCAACAAATATCTCCATTCCTCTAATGCTACTTTAATAGCCAGCAACTCCTTGTCCCCGATGGTATAATTCTTCTCCGCAGGCAGAAGACCCCGAGAGTAAAAGGCACAAGGATGGAATTTTTGTTGCTCCGATCCTTGGGAGAGAATGGCTCCTAAACCAACATTAGAGGCATCTACCTCTAGGAAGAAGGGAAGCGTCACATCAGGCTGTCGAAAAACAGGAGCAGAGGAGAAGGACTCTTTGAGAAACTGGAAGGCTTGAAGAGCCTCAGAGGACCATTGTTTAGTATTGGCCCCTTTACGAGTTAGGGCCACAATAGGAGATGCAATCGAGGAAAAATCTTGAATGAAGCGTCTATAGTAATTGGCAAAACCTAAAAAACGCTGAATTGCACGAAGAGTAGTTGGCTGAGGCCAATGTAACACAGCATTCACCTTTTCTGGATCCATCTGAAGACCAACTCCGGAGACAATATATCCCAGAAATGGAATCTGGGGCAACTCGAATGAACATTTTTCTAACTTGCAGAATAATGAATTTTTCCGGAGTCTGGAAAGGACCTCTGCCACATGTTGATGATGAGAAGGCAGGTCCTGAGAAAAGATCAATATGTCGTCCAGATAGACGACGACACAAACATATAACAAGTCCCAGAAGATCTCATTAATGAAACCCTGGAAAACAGCGGGGGCATTACATAACCCGAAGGGCATTACTAAATATTCATAATGCCCGTCTCTGGTGTTGAAAGCTGTCTTCCATTCGTCACCGGACCTGATTCAAATTAAATTGGAGGCACCACGAAGATCCAACTTGGTAAAGATCCGGGCTCCCTTGATACGATCAAATAACTCAGTAATTAATGGAATGGGATACCGATTTTTGATAGTTATGGCGTTAAGTCCACGAAAATCTATGCAGAGGCGTAATGACCCATCCTTCTTTTTTACGAAGAAAAACCCTGCTCCAGCGGGAGAGGTAGAAGGTCGAATAAATCATAGCTGGAGATTCTCTTGGATGTATTCAGATGTAGCTTGAGTTTCAGGTAACGAAAGTGGATACACACGTCCCCTGGGAGGAGTCTTGCCAGGTTGAAGATCGATCGGACAGTCCCATGAACGATGAGGAGGAAGACGTTCAGACTGAGTTTTATCAAATACATCGGCAAAAGAAGCATACTGAGGAGGAAGTCCCGGTGAACAAGGTGAAATGGAGGATTGCTGTATTTTGAGAGGAACGACTTGAGAGAGGCAACGATGATGACATTCAGGCTCCCAAGACGTAACTTGAGGAGTGTGCTAGTCAATCTGAGGAGAGTGACGTTGAAGCCATGGAAGGCCTAATACAATCGGACTGGTAGTAACAGGAAGAATTAAAAATGAAATTTCTTCCTGGTGTAATACACCAATTTGAAGGGTTACTGGAGACGTACTCTGGGTGATGAGACCATTAATAATGCGTGATCCATCGATAGCAGTCACAGTAATAGGCATTTTCAAAGTAATCACTGGTAGGGACCATTGATTCACGAGGGATTTAGAAATAAAATTTCCTGCAGCTCCAGAGTCAATAAGTGCTTGGGACTTAAAGGATTTGGTAGCAAAGGAAACTGTAACATCAAAAGCACAAACTTTTAATTTCATAGAACATGGAGAGGACTCCAGGGACTCTAACTTCACCTCTCCAGAACTGGTTAGGGCCTGGCATTTCCCGATTTTTTTAAGGCATGAATTGAGCATATGAGTAGAATCAGCACAATAGATAAAAAGTCTATTTTTTTCTCTTCGGTCCCTCTCCTCTGAAGTTAATTTGGAGCGACCTATCTCCATGGGTATCACCGGAGATGAAACTGGGCGAACTTGAGGGCTTGAGCGAAGAGGTGCTTTAAATGAAGTTGTTTTTTCAGACTCTCTTTCACAAAATCTCATGTCTACACGGTGGCAAAGAGAAATCAAATCTTCTAGAGAAGTAGGTAATTCTTGAGTAGTCAGTGCATCTTTAATTTTATCAGAAAGCCCCTGCCAGAAGGCGGCAATTAACGCTTCAGTGTTCCACTGAAGTTCAGAGGCTAATATCCGAAATTGAATGACGTACTGGCCTACAGTACGAGAACCCTGACGTAGACGGAGGATGCTGGATGCAGCGGAAATAACACGACCAGGTTCATCAAATACACTTCGAAACATGGAAATAAATTTGGCACTATCCTGTAATAATGGATCTTTTCTTCCCCACAGAGGGGAAGCCCATGCGAGAGCTTGTCCGGAAAACAAGGAAATGAGATAGGCCACTCTAGAACGATGAGTAGAGAAATTATGAGGTTGAAGCTCAAAATGAACTGAGCATTGATTTAGAAAACCCCTGCATGTTTTGGGGTCTCCATCATATTTTGACGGAGTAGGCAGGTGAAGCGTGGAAGCAGTAGACACCTGGGATGGCACTGGGGAAACGGAGGAAGGCACAGGAGCATCAACAGTAGCTGTGACATCCTGCACAGACGCTCCCTGGGAGGCCAACGCCCGGTAACACCGCAGCAAATGTCGCTGGCGAACATCCTGTTGTTCAATACGGGTAACCAGATGCTGCAGCATCTCTTTAGCTGTAGGTTCCGCACCTGGGTCTGTCATGGCCTGATCTTACTGTCACGGGCACTAGGAGTCTTTGCCCAGGATATCACCAGATGATGGACTTACCAGAGTAATATAGCTGGTATTATGGTTCTCTGGTAGCAGGGTGACAACGGAACAGGAGAAACAGCAGATGGTGAGAGAATGCTCAAGGAAAGTCTATGACTAGCAGCAACTGGTAATGAGTAGATGAATGTACACGAGGATCCTGATGGACAAGGAAACGTGAGGAGAGTCAGTGGTCTGCGTATAGCAAGTTGTACCACTGCTATAGTGAGGGTGTAATGTGCGTATTGTCGCTAACCAATAACGATTGTCGAACCTCGATTTGTGTTTCCAACGCACAAAGATTTATTCGCAATAAGTGGAAAAAATATGCTCAAGCGATGTAATAGTAAATACAGCCGTTACTTAACGCAGGCGCTCTGGATCCAGTGCAGTCATTCAATCCTGAAGTCTGGGGACAAGAAGTCTGCACTCTGGATCACAAGCTGCTGCTTATATACACAATCAAGTACAGTAATACAATGAAGATGGTATGGCTTGCATCTATTGGTCCGGGTCTCAGGAATGTCCAAGGGGTCGTCAATCATTGGCTGGTTCATCCTAAGGAATCCAAAGGAGGGGGTCATCTCTGCAGGGGGTATGCTCTGCTCTTCCCGCCAGAATTCCTTAGTCTTAAGTAGTTCATAATTCCCTATCATTCATAACTTGCGTATGCACTCTGCGATTCCCTCGCAGAGCGCACCAAACAGTAGGATATGTAACAAGGTTCATTATGATACCACTCATGATGTTATTCCTTTAACCCGTTCTGTGTATTTCACTAATATGCATGTAACTCTGATATAACATATAAATACTACTATATTTCGACATAACTGACTATGTGTTGCAACTACCAATAATGTGTACTATTTTATAAGTATGCGTGTTTGTGCGAATGTATGGTAAAAGACCAATTACTGTTGCTGCCACGTGTAGTGGATGCGTACGCCCTTTCACGCCGTAGCGTGCCCTTGTACGTCATAGCGTACCGTACGCATCTTTTCAGACAAAGACAACCAAGTTTGCTAGACTTTAATTGAAATGACTTTATCCAATTTGCTGACTTCGACAGTTCCACCCTTTGATAGTGTAATAAACTATCACCCAATCACCGTTTCAAGTTCAGGATTATACAATACTTCTTCACAGACCATGATCTCGGTATCTGGTACCACCCTTTCAGTCTCTTTCTCATTGTTACTCTTATGAGACCGTTTTCCACACTTCAACACAGTAGGAACACATTTGACAACTAAACCAATTGCTAAGATGACACCCAGTATAAGGAGAAGGAGCTTACCTACACTCGCAATCATTTCCTGTACCCACTCCCCCAGACCGGAGAACCATTTTGCTGGGTTCAACCATGAGAACCAACCCGCCACCTTTTCCCCGACCTCATATAACGAAGAATTATGGCTCTTTCGAAATTCCCATTTCAGCTGCAAAATTTCATCCATCTTCCGGTCTATAACCTCTTTAGGGTCTTCCGTATTATTAGTAATGTACGTGCAACATTTGACACCGAACTGGGTGGCCAGTGTCACACAGTACCCACCAGTAATAGAGGTGAGATAATTTAGTACCAGTCTATGTTGCACCAACTCCTTCTTGTACGCTTGTAGCTCCCTTCCAGTATACCTGAAAGTGTCATCATACATCTCGGTGATATTATCTATTAATTTAGCTAGGTCTTGGATATATTTAAAGTTTAATGTTCCCCGAGCGGTCCTGGTGAGATCTAGAGCAACCATAACTTGGAAACCAGCAGTTTCACTAATCAATTTTGTAGCTATGGGTTCCTCACCAGGAATCATATTTCTCTTGCCACGGTGTTCATACTGTGTGTGTATGTATGGTGGTGATGTAGTCTTGTGAATATCTACCATTTCTTCATGAGTAATAGTCATGATTTCAGGAACCAGTTTAGCTAAGAAACACAAGCCCTTGGAACTCGGAGTCACCCAGGAATAAGCTTTCCTCCCACAAACAAAATACACATCATCAGGGAGAACATAAGGAACAGTATGCCCATGAATTATATCACACAGAGTTTTGATAAAACTACCCATGCCTAGTGTCTCCATCTGCTCTAGACACGTGTCGGCATTAATGATATTTTCACATTTATCTGTAGAGACTTTTCCAATAGATACCTTCTTATGTTTGGTTATGCGCCCTAACTTGTGACTTCCATCAGCATTCCTGCCTAGTAGTGACCTTGTGAGTCTCTCTCTAAAATGAGTGTGGCGAGCCATTGTCTGATCTGATAGGTCAGCCTCCCAATTCTCCAGGCGCTTTGCATGAGATATGTTTAGGCACAGCAAAGATCTGCCTATGGAGTATTGTCGAAGCGTCAGACTAGGGGACCTAGTGTTATTGTACCTCCCTTCTATGGGCCTCCCACCCCTTAATTCGAGTACTTCGGATATGTTTAGCGGGAATGGCACTAGTCCTATGTTATGCTGCCCTTGAGGCACGTGAGAGCACACCCAACACTCAGTTTGGTTTAGCACCTTACCCACCAGGGAGTGATAATCCTCCAAAGGATGTCCGCCTATATTCAGAGTACTGGGGGACTGGCATCGTTGGATGCATCTCTCGTCAACTAGGGAGTTGCAGAACTTGCAGATACAATACTCATCAGACAATAGCCCCTCACACTGCCTCCGAGTTCCTGAGCTAGCAGACCTTTTCATAACCCCTGGACCAAGTTTGATAATGGGCTGCTCAGGATATCCTATTAACTTTTCTTCGGCCTCTATTTCATCCGTATCACTCCCAGAACTCTCCTCCGTCCTCCATCCTCCTTCACAAAAATAGAATGTCCTAGAAAAAGTAAAAACAAGGAAAATCCTGGAACAAAAGAAAAACAAAAACCGCCACTCCATCGCTGGAAAGATAGTTCTGAGGCAACGTCTCTGGTTCAGGTGTCTCAACTGCAGGCTTTAGGTCTCCCGGAACAGGCTCACAAGTGACAGCTCTATGTCGTCGGTCTGAGCCTTGTCTTGCACTTTCTCCGGATTATGGACTCTCCTGCAGTGGGTGGAATGGACCCAAGTGTCTCTCTCTGCCACCTTCAGTGATGTAGTACTGGTCAGCAGCACTTGGTACGGGCCTTCCCAACGGTCTGTTAAACAACCTGAACGTAAGAAATTGCGGATCATAACATAGTCTCCAGGTTCAACATCATGACAGTTCGTCTCTGGCATACCAGGTGACAGCATTTTTAGTTTTTGTTGTTGTTGTTTCAGCTGTCTACTCATTCTTATAAGATATTGTACAGTCACTTCATTATTACACTTTAAGTCGTCTTGTGGACTCACGATCAAATGAGGTTGTCGTCCGAACAGTATCTCAAAGGGGGACAGATTAAGAGGAGGTCTAGGAGTGGTTCGAATGCTGTGGAGGACCAACGGCAAAGCCTCAGGCCATGCCAACCCAGTTTCAGCCATTATCTTACCTAGTTTGTTCTTGATAGTACCGTTTACTCTCTCCACCTTACCACTGGCTTGTGGTCGGTAAGGGGTGTGAAGTCTGCTACTGATTCCCATGAGTTTACACATATTTTGGAAGACATCACCAGTAAAATGGGTACCCCTATCACTTTCAATGATTCTAGGGATACCGAACCTACACACAAAGTCTTGTACAATTTTCTTTGCAGTGAACACAGCAGTATTAGTGGCTGCCGGATATGCTTCTACCCAACCGGAAAACACATCAATACACACTAACACATACTTCAGATTCCTGCACGGTGGTAGTTGGATATAGTCAATTTGTATTACCTGAAAAGGTCCGTCTGTAGGAGGGATGTGGGATGGCTCAGTTGGAATAGTTTTCCCAACATTTTTCCTCAAACAAGTAAGACATGACATTGCTTTCTTACTAGCTTGAGAGGAAAATCCGGGAGCACACCAGTATGCTCTCACCAGTTTGCACATACCTTCTTTACCCAGGTGAGTCAGGCCGTGTGCTGCTTCAGCCAGGCTTGGATAGTATGTTCGGGGAGCTACAGGCTTACCTTGTCCATCCCTCCAGAGTCCTGAGGACTCTTGACCACATCCCTTCGCCTTCCAGACCGCCTTCTCCTGCAGGGAACACAAATCTTGCATTTCAATTAATTTCTGCGTGTCTAATGTCTGAAAAACCATCATAGTCTCGGTCGATACAGTCATAGGTTGCCCTGCTGCCCATTTAGCAGCTTCGTCTGCCCTGTTGTTGCCCAATGACACTGGGTCTTCTTCAAAGGTATGGGCTTTGCACTTTATGACGGCTACTGTTCTGGGTAACTGTATCGCTGTCAGAAGTCCTTTTATGTGTTGTGAGTGTGCCACTGGTGTACCTGCTGCTGTCGTAAAGTTTCTAAGACGCCAAAGGGCCCCAAAATCATGCACTACCCCGAAGGCGTACCTAGAGTCAGTATATATGTTGGCTGATTTACCCTCTGCCAATTCACACGCTCTCCTTAGTGCTACTAGTTCCGCCACCTGGGCTGAGTGAGGTGGACCAAGGGGTTCAGCTTCTACCACATCCTGATCGTCTACAACAGCGTAACCAGTACATAGCTCTCCTGTCTCTGTCTGTCTATGGCAACTTCCGTCTGTATAAAACGTAAAATCTACATTTTCTAAGGGGGTGTCACATATGTCGGGCCTTGCAGTAAAGGTCTGATTCAGGTGTTCCATACAGTCATGCGTGTCAGTATTCTTGCCTAACTCATCATCAACCAGGGTCTCCTCACCTCCCACCCTTTGTGTCTCTTGAGACACATACGGAAGGTATGTAGCTGGATTTAGGGTGCTACATCGTTTGATGGTGATGTTTGAGGGTGCCATCAGGGCTAGTTCCCACTTTGTGAATCTAGCTGAAGAAACATGTCTGGTTTGGGCTGAATTTAACAGAGCTGATACAGCATGGGGTGTATAGATGGTTGAATTATGTCCTAATACTACATCCTCGCTCTTACTTACTAGAAGGGCCGTTGCTGCTACACTTCTGAGACATGTTGGGAGTGACCTTGCCACATTGTCTAATTGTGCACTGTAGTATGCTACCGGTCTGCTAGCGTCACCATGTTTCTGTGTGAGGACACCTGCTGCACAGCCATCAGCTTCTGTACAAAATAGCTCAAAAGGCTTTTCATAATCAGGTATTCCCAATGCAGGTGCTCTTGTCAGACTATCTTTAAGATTAAAGAACGCTTGCTCCGACTCTTCTGTGTGTATGACACGTTCTGGTTTTGAGGAAGAGACTAGCTCCTGCAATGGTAATGCCAGAATAGAAAAACCTGGGATCCAGGACCTACAGTATCCACACATCCCCAAGAAAGTACGAATCTGCTTCTGGCTCTGCGGCAGGGTCATGTGTTGTATGGCCTCAATTCTGTCGGTTGTCAGGTGTCTTAGCCCCTTAGTGAGGCAGTGTCCTAAGTATTTGACCTTAGTCTGACATGGCTGTAATTTATCCTTTGCCACCTTGTGCCCTGTTTGTGAAAGATGAAGCAACAACAATTTAGTATCATGTAAACATGACATAAAAGAATCAGAGCACAACAACAAATCGTCCACATATTGAATTAGAACAGACCCATTGTGGGGTTGAAAGGATTGCAAACAGTCATGTAAGGCTTGGGAGAAAATACTGGGGCTGTCAATGAACCCCTGGGGTAGTCTGGTCCATGTGTATTGCACTCCCCTGTAGGAGAATGCAAAAAGGTATTGGCAGTCAGGGTGAAGAGGGACTGAAAAGAAAGCAGAACATAGATCAATGACAGTAAAATGACTGGCAGACGGTGGAATCTGCATGAGGATGACAGCTGGATTCGGCACTACGGGGAATTGGCTCTCAACAACTTTGTTAATTCCCCTTAAGTCCTGGACTAATCTATAGCCCCTCCCCCCACTCTTCTTCACAGGGAAAATGGGACTATTTGCTGTACTGGCTGTACGAATTAAAATCCCTTGTTGTAACAGCCTCTCAATAACAGGATATACCCCTAGTTCCACCTCCGGTTTTAATGGATACTGTGGGATTTTTGGAGCTATCCTACCACTTTTTAGACTGACCATGACAGGGGCTACGTTTGCCATCAGTCCAGTGTCCTGTCCATCTCTGGTCCATAGGGAACCTGGTATTTCCAGCAACATCCCCTTTACTTGAGATGGACTTTGTTCTATAACAGGAGAGTGTAACATTAACCTTGGAGGGGTGTCCAATATGTCCTGTACCTCATGTGCAACCTTCTCGGGTATATCTAGGAACACACCATCTGAAGTACAGTATATGACACATCCCATTTTACATAACAAGTCTCTCCCTAGCAAGTTAGTAGGAGCCGCTGCAGCCAAGAGAAACGAATGCTTAGTATGCAGAGGCCCGATAGTAACTTCGGCGGGTTTAGTTAGAGGATAATGTAACACTTTTCCCGTCACCCCCATAGCTGGAATAGTTTTGCTGGTCACCTGTAGATTGAAAGGAGAGGTTATCACAGATCGGGCCGCCCCTGTATCTACAAGAAAAGTTTGTTTCCTGCCAGCTATGTCAACTATCATTGTTGGTTCTTCACTCTGACTCTCAGTTAAACTCACTGGCTGTAGACTACAGGTATGACCTGACCCCTAGCGCTGACTATTGATTTCCCGCGCAGCATTTGCTGCCGTAATATGCGCGGGTAGATGTGAGTCTTCTAGTCTATGTGAATCCTTTCTTGGAGGATATCTATGTGACTCACCCCTATGTGTATTGAGTCTTTCTTTATTACAATCTCTCCTGTAATGTCCTTCCTCGTTACAGTTGAAACACCTGATCACTTTAGGTTTCCTGTTATATGGGTTGTATGCTGGTGGTCGTGTATGCACCCCTTCTAGAGCCTGTATACTTACCGTCATTAACCTATCACTTTTCTCTTCCCTTTTTCTAAAAAGGTTCTTGTCATGCTCCACAGCAGACTCCCTAAGGAAGTCTACCGTGACGCCTCTCCAATTAGGTAATGTGGTTTGTACTCTCGTCTTTAAATTTTCCCTAAGGCCATCCATCAGTACCCCTACAGCTACCTCTCTGTGATGTGGGTCCTCACTTATGTTGGATATCCCAGTAAATCGTGCAATCGCTGTTATAGCTCTAGCAAAGTAATCTGAGGCAGTTTCACTATCCTTTTGTTTAATGGTGAAAATCTTACTCCAATTTACTACTACTGGAAAACAGATGGCTAATTGTTTGACAATTTGTTCTATATTCCGTTGGTTAATCTCATCAGTCAGGGTGTCATCTTCCTCCAACAAACAATCTCCAATAAATTTTTGTATGTTAGTATTGGGAGGAAGACACGCCCTCAACACTACCCGCCAATCCTTACTGGTTGGTTCATGAGCATTCCCTAAGTCTTTAACAAATTTCTGACATTTAGCTAACTCTTTTCTAGGATCTGGGAATTCAGTCATAATGGAACGTAATTCTGATCTAGTCCAGGGACAATGCATTGTAACATTTCTTAAAGGAACTACACCATCCTTATCCGGTTTCCCATTGGGAACTGATATTGTGCGGACCGGGAACACACCCTCTGGTACACTAACTTCAGGGGACGCTACAGGATTTACAGGCCCTAGATTTAGAACACTTTCACTCCTAGTGATCACGCTACTCTCACCTATCTCAGCCATTTTCTCATACTTGCGCTGAGCCTCTAGTACATTAACAGCATGGGCAATGGCCGAAATCACAGTGGGTTCATCTTCGTTTTCAGATACACTTGATTGAAACTGATTTAAAACAGGGTACAACTTAGTAATTTTTCTATTTTCAGTTTTAGCAACGGCTGTACTTACCCCTCCCGCCACATAAGGTGGCGGGGGCGCGCTTGCGCTGAGTTCGCCACGCTTCTCAATGGTTACATCCGCCTTGCGCGCGCTTTTCGCCACGCCTATTTCCGGTTTGCATTCGCTGCTCTGCCACGTGTTACCTTCCATTTGCCACAATTTTAAACAATCATTATGTCTATTTCTCTTTTTCGTTGACTTGATCAACCATATTCTATCTTTTACAGTATTCAGTACCTCTGCATTAAAACTCCCTATTGTTGGGAAAGGCCTATCACAAGCTTTGGTCATCCCGACCCACGTGTCACAATACACAGTTGCATATGCACCATACTTCTTACACATGAGAAACCTCGCTGAACCAATAGGGCCTTCCTTAGGCAGTACACTGACCATCTCTAGCGTATGCTTAGCACCCATGTTGAACAATATACCTTCTACCCGGAACACAGACACACCGCAATGCTCTGTTCCTTCCGGCCAAATGTGAAATACAGACACACCGCAATGCTCTGTTCTTTCCACCTAATAATTTCAACTCTGTTGCTATACTCACCGCTAGAGATCTATAATCCTCGGTGAACGTATTTCCTTTAGCCGCGCTCACTCGCTTTTCCCTAATACAGAAATATCACTGTGGGCCCCAAGGGCTATCAGCTCCTCGATACCCTGGCTAAACCACAAAATCTGCTGAGTTTATTATCGCTGGGAGCGCAAAGTCGATACAATCAACCTGCCTTTCCAGTATAATTCCTCCTAGCTGCTTCACCAATTCGCACTAACGGTGCGACCGGATCGCACTGCCTACCAATACTAATTATTAGCAAACCTTGCGATCTATTGGTAGCGCTTTGCGAAAACCCAGTTTTCGCATTCGGTATACCTGCCCTGTATACCGTCCTTCAGTTGGGCAATCCGCCTCGTCAGACAGCAACTGAGCACCTCAACAATAAAACAGTGTATCTACGTTACAACATCACACACTATACACCTTTTCTGCGCAGAAAATCAAAAGTTCCCAACAATAGTAATAATGTCTCAGAGGCTTTCACAAGTAATTATACTATGCATGTATAATAACTATCAACACGATTGTTTAACCACGTGGCAAGTTTACCGGAAGTTCGCGTACGCACAGCAGGAAGTACACATACGCTAAACAATGCAATACAGTTAAAACGCACAATGACAGAAAAAAGAAACAGTTTTCTCTTTTGTCCCTAGGTTCTAGTTAGCGTGCCCTAGATAATGCAAAACGGACATTCGGTTTCGCAACACAGAGTAAAATTCAGGTTTTGAACACCATGCGTTCTTACCCGTTTATGACGCGTCTCCAACCTTTGTTGAGGAACCGAAATCCGTTGGTCTTGCGTATCATCGGCAACGAAACCTCCAAAGCTCACGAGCCCCCAAATTGTAATGTGCGTATTGTCGCTAACCAATAACGATTGTCAAACCTCGATTTGTGTTTCCAACGCACAAAGATTTATTCGCAATAAGTGGAAAAAATATGCTCAAGCGATGTAATAGTAAATACAGCCGTTACTTAACGCAGGCGCTCTGGATCCAGTGCAGTCATTCAATCCTGAAGTCTGGGGACAAGAAGTCTGCACTCTGGATCACAAGCTGCTGCTTATATACACAATCAAGTACAGTAATACAATGAAGATGGTATGGCTTGCATCTATTGGTCCGGGTCTCAGGAATGTCCAAGGGGTCGTCAATCATTGGCTGGTTCATCCTAAGGAATCCAAAGGAGGGGGTCATCTCTGCAGGGGGTATGCTCTGCTCTTCCCGCCAGAATTCCTTAGTCTTAAGTAGTTCATAATTCCCTATCATTCATAACTTGCGTATGCACTCTGCGATTCCCTCGCAGAGCGCACCAAACAGTAGGATATGTAACAAGGTTCATTATGATACCACTCATGATGTTATTCCTTTAACCCGTTCTGTGTATTTCACTAATATGCATGTAACTCTGATATAACATATAAATACTAC
The DNA here is from genome assembly GCF_038048845.1 of Mixophyes fleayi. Lineage (NCBI taxonomy): Eukaryota > Metazoa > Chordata > Amphibia > Anura > Limnodynastidae > Mixophyes > Mixophyes fleayi. Next base: position 206,161,160 of record NC_134403.1, on the reverse strand, counting down.
TATATTTCGACATAACTGACTATGTGTTGCAACTACCAATAATGTGTACTATTTTATAAGTATGCGTGTTTGTGCGAATGTATGGTAAAAGACCAATTACTGTTGCTGCCACGTGTAGTGGATGCGTACGCCCTTTCACGCCGTAGCGTGCCCTTGTACGTCATAGCGTACCGTACGCATCTTTTCAGACAAAGACAACCAAGTTTGCTAGACTTTAATTGAAATGACTTTATCCAATTTGCTGACTTCGACAAGGGGGAATGTCCAGGAGTAGTGAGGAGGTAGTGAGAGTCAGCGGTCTGCGTATAGCAAGTTGTATCGCTGTCTATAGTGAAGGAATGGAATCCAGGTGAAGGTAGGTAACGGGGAAGTCAGTGGTCTGCGTGTAGCAAGTTGTACCACTGCTATGTGAGAGGATACTTGAAACAGGTGTCACAGGGAACAGGAGTCAGTGGTCTGCGTCAGCAAGTTGTACCACTGCTATATATATGTGAGGAGGGGCACGAGGAGATGAATGTAAAGCAGAGTATACACGGGGCACACAGAACTTGATCCCACGATGATATCCACAATACAACAATAACTGACCAGCGCTGCTTGAAGTATACAAAGTCTCAATAGCAATCCAGGCAATAGAAAACAAAGTCAATGGTAACAATAGCTTCAGTGGATAGGAGGCTCTGGAGAAGAACACAACTCAGTCCAGATGGATATGCAATACAAAAGCAAAGTCAATGGAAAGTATGCATACCGCGGTTTAGGAGAGCAGGCTGTCAGAGCGACGTGCAGGGATACCTGAAGGCTGAAGGCCGGCAGGAGGAGAGACCACTGGAGGGTGGCAGCGGTAATCAGGTTGGTGCAGCGCACGGCAGGTAATCCAGAATCAAAGAAGCAATACTCAGGAAGCAGTAGTAAGTGAAACTGGAAACATGATGAACAGGGGAGAGTTGAGGCGGTCTGGTATCCAGTAGTAGTGGTAACGGAGGCAGCGGAGAGCTGACACGATAAACACAGGAGAGTTGAGACAATCAGGAACTCTGAAGGAGTAACAGAGGCAGCGGATAGGAATCAGCTGAGTGCAGGCACGATGAACACAGGAGAGTTGAAGTGAGCAGGAACTCTGTAGTAGTAACGGAGGCAGCGGATAGGAATCAGCTGAGTGCAGGCACGATGAACACAGGAGAGTTGAAGTGAGCAGGAACTCTGACAACCACAATAGCAGTAAACAGGAATCAGCAGAAGCTGAATACACGAGGAACACAGGAACACCTTCAGAGGCTCATGGGGAATGAGATTCCAAGATCAGGCAACCAGGTAATGATCACAGGTGGTTTAAATAGGGAGGGTTGCCTGATCATCCAATCAATTAACAGCAACAGGTATTGAAGGCTTGATAAGGCTGCACATGCGCAGACCCTCAGGATGGCGGACGGCCACGGTTCCTGAACACACGGGAAATGGCACTCACAGTCCGGTGAGTGACAGTCCCCTTCCCCTACAGAATCCTTTTCAAACTCCTCACCACCACTTACAAGGCTCTCTCCCAGTCTACTGCCCCTTATATCTCTAACCTCCTCTCCATTTACACTCCCTCCCGCTCCCTGCGCTCGGCCAATGATCGCCGCCTCTCTTCCACTCTGATCACCTCTTCCAACTCTAGAATACAAGACTTCTCCCGAGCTGCCCCCCTTCACTGGAACAACCTCCCTTGCTCCATCTGTCTCTCACCCAATCTGTGCTCCTTCAAGCGGGCACTTAAAACTCACCTGTTCCTTAAGGCCTACCAACCATCCACTTAACCTCCCACCTCTTCTGTTTCTACCCTGGCTCCTTTTCTCTCCCCTTTGCTTCACTGGCTCCCTCTTGTGCCTGATTTTGCATACCCTCCCTTAGGATGTAAGCTCGTATGAGCAGGGCCCCTCTCCCCTCCTGTCTCCACACCTGTTCTTCTGCTCCGTCTTTACAGTATTTACCTGCCTGCAGTTTCTGAAGTTCTGGTAATTTGTGTTTATTGTTCTGTATTGTTTCACCCTGTAGAGTGTACTGTTTGTGCCGTGTACGGCGCTGCGAAAACCTTGGGGCGCCTAACAAATAAACGATAATATTAATAATAATACCAGAAGGTTCGAAAAAATGTAATTATTGGGCTACAAAATGCCATTCTACCTATTGTACACTTAACCACAGATATGTGGACAAGCGTAACTGGGCAAACTAAACATTTTATGACTGTGAAAGCTCACTGGGTTGCTGAATCACCTTCAGCAGCAGGAACAGCAGCAGCATCTACCCAACAACGCCAGATTTTTCAGAGGCAGGCTACTCTGTATATCACCGGCTTCCCTAAGAGGCATGCAGCTGACAACCTGTTAGAAAAACTAAGGGAAGTCATTGCAACATGGCTTTTCCCGCTTGGACTCTGGATATGCCATTTCTGATAACACCACCAATATTGTGAGAGCATTACAGCTGGGTGAATTCCATCACATTCCATGTTTTGCTCACAAAATCAACTTTTTTGTACAAAGCTTTCTTAAAAATGACAGGGACGTGCAGGAGATGCTATCTGTGGGCTGAAATTTTTGGGACATTTTTGGAATTCTGCAACAGCATGTAGCAGATTGCAGCAGCTACAAGAATAATTTTTTTTGCCCTGCTACCAACTGAAGCAAGAGGTGGTAACAATTTGGAATTCCACCCTTTATATGCTCCTGAGAACGGAGGAACATTGAAAAGCCATCCACGCTTACTCCACAAACCATGACATTGGGAAAGGAGGGGGAATGTATTTTAGTCCAGCGCAGTAGAGAATACTTTCCATATTGTGCAAGGTGCTGAAACCTTTCAAAGTAGTCACCTGTGAAGTGAGTTCAGACACTGCTAGCTTGAGCCAAGTGATTCCTTTAATTAGACTTTTGGAAAAGCAGCTTGAGAAACTGAATGAGGAGGTAAAACAAAGCAATTACGCTAAGTATGTCGGACTTGTAGATCAAGTACTTTGTTCTCTTCGCCAGGATCCAAGAGCTATCAAGATCTTGAAATTGGATCACTACATTTTGGTGACTGTGCTTGATCCTAGGTTTAAGAGCTATGTCTTTTCTTTATTTCCAACTGACCCAGATCTGAAGAGATGCAATGAGCTCCTGGTGAGAAAATTGACAGCTCAAGTGGTATATGACACGACGACGTCTCCTTCTTCAGTTTCTTAGGAGACCCTTGGAGACTCATATACAAACTTGCTTTGTAATACCTAAGCTACTCACCTTCCAATGTGTACTCAGAAAGAGTTTTTAGCATAGCTGGGAACCTTGTCAGAAGTCGGCATAGGAGGTTACTTCCTAAAAATGTGGAAAAGATGTTGTTCATCAAAATGAATTACAAATTCCATGAGGAAGACATTTACCAGCAATTATATCAAAGTACAGAGACTTCTGTAATGGTGGATTGAAGCGGGGATGAATTAATATTATGTGAGGATGATGTACACACTGATGAAGGTGAGGATGAGGCTGAGGATGATGACAACAACATCTTGCCACTGTAAAGTTCATTGGCAACACTGTTAGTTTACCTGCCTTAAGCCCATTGATAGCTAGTTTTTTGAGGACCCAAACAAACCAAGCACTTCAGCCACAAAAGTGGCAGTCCTTGTCGCTGAAGTGATTGGTTTGTTAAAGTGTACATGTCCATTTTAATATATTACCAAGGACAATTCCATCTTGCACTGTTTGACATTTAGGCATTGGTCTACCAGCTTGTGTAACAGTCCACAATTCAGGTATGAAAAGTATTATTAGATCGCCAATTCACATGGTGGACAATATTATTAGGTAGACTATTCAAATGTGGACAGTATTACTATAGGGCTAGGGATATGGTTAGGGACAGGTCTAGGGATAGGGATAAGGACAGATCTACTGACAGGAATAGGGCCAGGGACATGTCTATGGATAGGGACAGGTCTAGGGCCAGGGATAGGGATAGGGACATGTCCAGAAATAGGGATAGGGACGGGGACAGGGTTAGGGACAGTGTTAGAGGTCGGGATAACACTGTCTACATTTGAATTGTTAACCTAATAAGTACTGTATGCATTTCAATTGTTGTCCTAATAATGCTGTCAATGTCATTATATTGTCGACTATATAACCTTCTCTAATCTGCTGCCCGTCAATCATATTATGTCAATCCAACATAAGGGTGGGTGGGAGTCCCCAAGGACAATTCCATCTTGCACCACTTTTCTTTTTTGCCACTTCTGTGTGGCAGTGTTTCCTATATGTGATATAAAGTGCCATGTGTTGTGCAGTTGCTCTGTTGCTTATTAACCAGCCAGCTCGCTGCAGTCTTACAGTCTATTGAAAGCACTGTTAGCTTACCTGCCTTAAGTCCATTGGCAGTTTGTTTTGTGGGGGCCCAAACAAACCAAGCACTTCAGCCACAATAGTGGCACTCCTTGTCACTGAAGTGCTTGATTTGTTAAAATGTACATGTCCTTTTTAATATTTAACATAAGGGTGGGTAGGGGGACCCAAGAACAATTCTATCTTGCACCAGTTTTTTATTCTGCCACTATTGTGTGGCAATGTTTCCTAAATGTGCTATGATCTGCCGTGTGTTTGTGCTGTTGCTCTGTCGTTTATTATCCAGCCAGCCCACTGCAGTCTTTGGCCGAAAGTGGATGAAAATAATATTGTGACCTCTGAGGGGGTCAAAATTGACTGGAAATGACTGGAAATTAGTGTGATTGAGGTTAATAATAATATAGGAACAAAAAAAGAGCCACATTTTGTAATTTTAGAACATTTTAGCAATTTTTAAAAAAAATACAGATCCAAAACCAGAACACAAAGTTAATACAGATCCAAAACCAAAACACGGGGGTAAGTGAACATCTCTAATTAGTTTGGTTATTAGTGGTGTGTATAGTATTAACATGATTGAACCAGCATGGAATATACATGAACCCCTCTCTAAATATATAAGTTTTTCATAAGAATTTATCATTTTAGTTATTTTATCAAAATATACTTTTTTTTAATTCTGTACATGGTTTAATGGAAGAAAAGGTTGAATAAAAGCATAAAATATAGGTTTCAAGCATTGTTAAATGTACAAATCATGCAACACACATGTGCCTTTCCAAACAGTTGTAATTTATATTACTGTATATTTATACTACTTTCATAAGTCCCTCAAGCACCAACTGATCAAACATATTTTACGAAATGTCTTAGTGGTGTTTGCCCATGTTTAAGACCATCAGTTTATGTCCCAGAGGCAGCTCACATGGTCATCACCTGATATATACTGGCAAGTATACTAATTCTACCACTGCAGAGACAACAGACATCAGAAAGCAACAGCACCTATCGGTGTGTCACCAATCTAAATACTCTATCTTTTATTAATGTAATAGTTTTAAAGCCATTCTTCTGGATGATGTAACTATCAGTATCTAGTTGATTAAGATTGATTAAAGAGGTTGCATGTGTGAATCTTGTGTTGTATAGAGGTGTGTTTTATACTACACTAGTACTCTTTGCTGTTGAGGAACCCTGCACCTTCTACTCAGTTTGTTACTTCATTCTTACCTCCATTCCGTTCCTCACTTAAAGACACGGCATAGTTACACGCAATCCTATCCTCATCCAAGTTCAACACAATCTAACCTCAATACACTCATCTCCTTAAAAATTCTATGCTACTGTGAGCATTCTGGTGATTTAATTGGCTACAGGATACCCATCTCAAAAACTGAGGACATATGGACATGTTGAAGATAAAGGATAAGAAAAAGGTGCTCTGAAGTCAAATGCAATATAAAAACATAAATGATCAACCTGTTGCAATGAGTATCGAAATGACGTTGTTGGGCTATTCACTTGACTAAAGCACCCATGTCAGAGTGTGCTCTGACCAAGTTCTTCTGTTCTCTTGTCTACACCCAGCCCTTGAGTCACAACAATTCCATTATCCAGACATTGATATTTACCCACTTCTTTATCTTTAACATAGCACTATGAAAAACTGCAGGGACATTTTGTGCAAATCGACTTTCGCTGATAATCAGACATTTCTTAGAGGTGTGAATTTCTGGCAATACAAACTTCAAGTTCCACTTTAGTTTATCCTTTCAATAAATCTGTTGGGATGATGGCCAATTTATTGTGTTGTGTCATGTTTCAGGAAATACTAAAGGTCAAGTTTTACCAATGGAACATGTAAAATGCTGCACCCAAATGCTTTGCAAGGCAAATATTTAATGGAACAGTTTAAAAAATGTTGCTCATTTCTAACATTGAAGATGAAATTATTTTGCCTATTAGGCCCACGAAAGGTAAACTCAACCTCTTCCAAATGTATCTAAAGACACAAGGAGCTTTTTGGACATAAGCTGAATGGGGTATAGCGCAGAGTGGCATCAGATTGGAAGAAAATTTATACCGCATCACCTGTACAAGTGATTAATAGAGTTTAATTAATACACCGCTTAGAGCACATAATGTCTGTCATCCATGACTGTCCTAATTGTTTTAACTGTACCTGGTCAGCTTGATTAATCTACTATGAGGCCTAACCTTCAACTCTTAATTGTGTAAATTTCATTGAATATATCCCTTTTTGCTGTTGAACTCAGTCACTACCATTCAGTGGCGAATCCGGGGGGGAGGCACCCATCCCATTTATACACAATAAGAGCGGGCGAGCAGCACCCTCTGCCTGCCTGTTTCTATCGACGGGAACATGTATGCAGTGCACGGATGCAGACAGTTCGCACCTGCTAGAAAAGAAGAAGGGGTGGTGCACTATATCACTCTGCCCCATAAGAAAAAATCTAGGTCTGTCCCTGCTACCAATAGAATTTGGCTGATGTTGCTATACTTTTAAAATGATGTATTTTTACTGTGCTAACTTATTGATGGTGATTATGATTGGAATTGTTCTATTATCTGCTGCTTCATTTCCTCTCTATTTACTGCTGTACTCCCCTCCCTTGCAAAAACTCAATAATAATTTATTAAAATAAAGACTCAGAGTGTGCCCTCCACTGTCGACACAATGGGTGCAGGGAGGAGGGTTTTTAGAAATAACTGGAACTAAGGAACATGCTGCCTCCCCTTCTTATCAGCTTAAACACACAAAGGGGCTTACCCTTTGACTCATGGTAGGAAAAAAAGAGGATGGGGCATAGCTATCCCATTCTTTGTATGGCTATTTAACAGGAGGTGAGGCAGTGTGTGGTAGAATACTTTGACACCAGTGCTGTTTTTACCACCATTTCAAATTGACATCCAAATTAAATAAAGTTGCAAACTTTCAAGGCTCTTTCTGTTGTTTATGGGTACAGGTTGATTAAGGACATAGGGGAGAGGAAGGACATCAACCATTAGGTGCTTATCTTATGTACGAACCTGATATGTAAAACAGTATGAGACACATTCACAAAATCCAAATTTATAGCATTTACTGAAATTCCAAGATCCATTTTGCAGCTGACCTCCTTGTAAAACATAATCATGTTGATATGACAATGTAAACCAAATTTAGAATATAAATATTGTTTAAGAAGATGTTAATATTTGTGTTCTGAATGTTCTTATATAATAGTGGATAATAAGTGGCTCAGGAGCTACATTGAAGAGACTCACCTACAGACTATTGGATCATCCATATTTTCCCTCTTAAATAGAAAACAATAGAGTGGTGCATTCACACAGGAACAAAGGTGGTGTCTTCTTGCTCATTAACCAGTTTTACCAGTCAGACATGCATTAAGCTGCTGCTTAAGTTGTGTAACTGTGTTGTCCTGATACTGTAATCTTATAATGGGCTACTATCTTAGCAGAGTGAATGCAATGTGCAATTAAAATCTATGGGCCTGACTCATCAAGGCAAGCAAAAAAAAAAAGGAGTAAATTTGCATCTTGGCAAAACCACGGTACATTGCAGAGGGAGGTAAATTTAAAATTTGGGGACATATTTATAATTGGGGTAGGGCATGTCCTAAAATCTAGGATGGGCAAACTACGGCCCGCGGGCCAGATCCGGCCCACTTAGAGGTTCTATCCGGCCCGCCAATATTTAATTTTTTTTTATTAAAATATGCATAAAATTATTAGGGCCGACCCTGTGCATCAGAACCTTCATTTTTATGCCTTCCCAGCTATTTCCTCCATTACACTTCATCCTACTTCCTAAAAGGACACTTCGTATGTCAATCACTCAAACACCTGCCCACCCCTTAATGGCTGAAAGTCATGAGAGAAGAGATGGGCTGGGCCATATACTAAGGCAGATTTCGATTGACTGCTGTGTTGTCAGTTAGTGGCTCACCAGAAAGACGGATCTGCAACAACCTGCTGAAATAAGTGCTGTGTCTGTACGATCGCTGCACTTATAGAGGTAACACTGCTATATAACACTGCTATATAACACCCTCCCCTCCCATTCAAAAAATTTGTATTATATATTTCGATATTTGAGTTTTTTAATAAATTATATTGGCCCGCCTAAAGTTTTTCTTTTTTATATGGCCCGCTACTGAAAAAGTTTGCCCATCACTGTCCTAGATCAACTTTAAATTTCAGTGTAAAAATAAGGCAAGTATTTGTGTACTACATGAAAAAGCAGTCAGTGCAAAGTAATAAACTAATTTGCACCCCCTGCTTTATAACATGGATTTTCCAGGAACAAACTTACTCCTTTTTTTGCTTTGCGCCCCTTAATGGATCAGTCCCCCCATGTCTCTCTATAAAGGTATTATGTCATCATTTGAGGGATTAAGGGCCATTTATGAAGCACCTAAAAATTTAAATCCTGTTGCCCATCACTGTTTTTATTCCTGAGTTGGCAACTCCCCAAATCCTTAATATCTCTCTCTCTCTCTCTCTCTCTCTCTCTTCTCTCTCTCTCTCTCTCTCTCTCTCTCTCTCTCTCTCTCCTGATGTGATGTGGTCCAAATGGAAAAAGAACACAAGGTACTTATCTTAGTGATCCCGGGCATTCCAGAGCATCGCCCGTTAGCCAGGTGATCATGCAAAACACTCTGCATTCTTCTGTAGTGTATAGGCTAATGTGGCAGATTTGAATGATAATTAGCAACATATGGGGTATTATTCATTAAGGAAAGGAAAGCAAAAATACGAGTAACTTTGCACCTTGGCAAAACCATGTTGCATTGGAGAAGGATGTAAATTTAAAATGTGATGGCAGATTTATAGTGTGTCCTAGATGAGTTTTATATTTCAGAGTAAAAATAAAGCTTTCAGGTAATTGTGTGCTACATGAAAAGTTCAGCATATGCACTTCCCTCCCTACAAAAGGCTTGGGAACTGATATAGCCCATTGCATTTGAATTTTAGACATTCTGGCAGGAGCTGGGAATCCAGCTTGGCCAGATCATTCGACCAGGGATGTCAGGAATTAAATCAAAAGTATAATCGGAGATGCAACTGAAACATGCAAATATTGAAAAAGGTTGGGAGTCCTTTGGCCACGTATTTCAGGATTGCACATGGGTAGCAGAGTGTCGGGAACTCAGGATAGCTTATAGGTAAAATGGTGTTAGGAAATCAGGATAGCACACTGGTAGCAGGGTGTCAGGAACTCAGGATAGCACACTGGAGCAGGGTGTCAGGAAACCAGGATAGCACACTGGTAGCAGGGTGTCAGGAACTCAGGATAGCACACTGGTAGCAGGGTGTCAGTAACTCAGGATAGCACACTGGTAGCAGGGTGTCTGGAACTCAGGATAGCACACTGGTAGCAGGGTGTCAGTAACTCAGGATAGCACACTGGTAGCAGGGTGTCTGGAACTCAGGATAGCACACTGGTATCAGGGTGTCAGGAACTTACAATTGCACACAGATAGCAGAGTGCCAGGAGCTCAGGATAACATACAGTAGTAAAGTGTCATGAAATCAGGATTGCACTTGGCTAGCAGAGAGTAAGGAGCAATCAGCAGTGTCAAGAACTCATGAGTGCACATTGATAGTGCAGGGTCAAAATCTCAGGATATTACATAGGTAGCAGGGTAAGGATACCAAGGTAATGCTACCACAACTTGGATCAAATAAATCACCTAGGCAAATAGAGGTTGAGAAATACGCAATTTTATTGTATATATAAAACACATGACACACAAAATAATAGAAAATATGCAACATATACCAGTGGATTCTCCACATTGCAAACTACACACTGCTGCACCTCACCAGGGTGATTGTCTCATTCACAATCATGCTCTTCACACTCTACTGATGTGGCAGCGACTGAGTTCAGTGTCCTCTTGCTGTTGTCTGGTACACAAAGAAAGCACAGTCCCTGGAGACTGGACCAGCCCAACAGGAGTAAGGGCTCCTTGTCAGCTATGTCCTGCAGCAGCTCTCCCTGTGTCCTATGTTTCACTTAAAAAAATTCTCCTGTTCTCCCTTCCCATGGGCTGCTTGTGAACCTCTCCCAGTCCTCAGCTCACTGCAGCTGTCCCCACCTTTGAAAGGTGCTCATCTACATAACACTTTCATTATTGCCTAAAACAAAGACTAATTAATATGGAATTCTCTGTGTGCGGATTCTCTCTTAGAAAATGCCAATTCCTTAATACATTTACTACATTACAAGACACCAATAATAAGGATAACATTATACTTTTGAATTCATCCATACATGGTGAATATACTATAATCCAAACAATATTAAGCACAATTTGAAAGAGAAGGGAGAGTCCAGCAGGGTACACCCCTGTTTCCAAGGTCCTGACACCACTACTTCATCAAAAGAAGCATTTCAGGAGCTCAGGATTGCACACAAATAGCAGAGTGTCAGGCAACCAGGATTACACACTGGTTGCATGGTGTCAGGAAATTAGGATAGCACACTGTTAGCAGGGCGTTAGTAACTCAGGGTGGCACACTGTTAGGTAGCAGAGTGTTAGGAACTCAGGATTGCAGAAACAGGATAGCAGGAACTCAGGATAACAGGTCATCCTTGACAGAGAAGAAATCAGCACCAGCCTAGTCTGATTGTCCTTATTGACAGGGAAGTCCCCACAGCTATTATGAAGACATAGTAACAAAATTACTTTCAGAATAAGCCACACACTCTGCAAAAGATGCTTGCTTGAAAATCTCCCTGTGTTTGATCCGATCTGATATTTCATAATTAAAAGGTATAGATTCCATTAAAAAATAGAGTTTGATGTCAGCATTTGAAGGAAACTTTGAAACATACATAAAGATATTAAACAAACATTTCAAATATATTTTTCTATGATGTTGAGAAAATCCACTGACCAATTTAGGACTGATCCATAAAATGGGAAAGTATTGCCTGGACCTAATATGTTTTAATCCGCTGTGAGATTCAAATGTGCAGGCTTGTGCATTGTTTCACTGTTGACTCATATGATTATAATAGAGTGCAGGCCAAGTTAACCATCACTAGCAAATCACTTCCTTGAAGAAATGACTTTATAAAGCAAATTTATGTAGAACAGAATTTCAGCATCTGATACAATGTAACCTTTTAAGCAGATAGAGCTTCATCAATCTCCAGCTTGTACATGTGTAATTTATCTGGCTCTAATTTCAAACTGTTGCCACACAATTAATCTTTGCACTCTGAAATGTTAAGGCTTTGAAAGTCTTCCATCTTCTCTTCTGTTAGCGTTACCCCCCAGTTATTTGGACAAAGTCAATTTGTTGTTCTCTATGTCAATATTTCTTTGAGGAAAACTCCCACCTTTAAACATATCAGCCTAAGGTTTACTGTCTGATTCAGCAACTTAATTGAAAGAGATGTTCACATACATTTTTCCCCCAAAAGCTTTTCTTTGGTAGACATTACTTTTTCTAATTAACATTTATTAATATACCACTCTGAAGATCTACGATCTGTCCAGCATGGAAACTCCTTTCTTATTTCTCTGCAACCAGTCCATCTCTTTTCCTCCCTCTCATTACAACCAATCTTGATAAAGTCTGACCCCTGTGCTATCAGCTTCCACTCCTCTTGCTATTGTAATGCAACAGGGGCATCAGTACTGGATTGGCTAGGGATCTTCAGAACAGTATCTCTTATATATTAATGTTTGCAACAGGGCTAAAGCAGAGCTCCTGTACATAAGTATAAAAGCACTGAAGCATTCCCCACAATAATAAAATATTCCATGCCAACACCTGGGGGTAAATGTATGAATGTCCGAATTCTGCAAGTCGCCGGAAATCGGCGACTTTGCAGTGAAAATTTAAAGCGGCGATGGCTTGTAAAGGCAAACTTGCCTTTACAAGCCATCACCGCTTTAAATTTTACCTGCAAAGTCGCCAATTTCCGGCGATTTGCAGAAATCGGACATTCATACATTTACCCCCTGGTGGTTTAAGTGATTCACTCCACTGAAGTTTTAGAGCTGGGTATCGGTTAAAAAAAACCAAATACTATCCAGTTTCAACCATAGCCTCATTTATTGTATTGCTGAATGCATCAAATATGCCAACCGTATTTGTCTAGCTATGACAAATTGATGTTGTAGAGAACAAGATACAAGAAAATCAATAAACAACATTTCAATCTTCTGAGTTTGAGACATTGTCTATCCTGTTTGCTACCATCATATAGGGTGGAAGAAATATACTTGCTGTACTGGGTAGGGAGCTGAAGGTGGTAGGAACCTTTTTTTTTTTTTTTTTTTAATAAGATTGTTAATCACTGTTTGCACAAATATGTGGTGCTGTTGTGTTCTCCCTGACACCTACCTGCTAACACCTAGCTGAAGTTCATTCTCAGGTGAGGCAGGCAAAATGGTACAAAGGCAGTTATCTTCTGATTGTGAATGTATTATTTTGAGTATATTAACAAGAATATGTCCAATTTCTTCACACAATAAACAATTTTTTTTAATAAATCACAACCACTTGTCACAGTACAGTTTCTTTTCTCTTTCCACTCTCACCTTTTATCGGCGGATAGTACATTCACTTGGCGCAAGGCCTGAAACTGCCAGATTGCATTACAAGGACCCTCACTTTGCTCTTCTCTCTTCTGCTTTACACGTTTAGGGTAGCTGATAATTTCCCCTAAACTGTCCGACAAGGCTTATACACTGATTGCTCATTTTTACTGTACCAAGATTCACTCTTCCTCACCTTTCTCTCTCAAAGCTTATACCCACAATCTTGATATTTGAAAGACTCTCACATACATGATGCTAGTTGCACTCTTAGCTATTGCTATCTAGCAACTCTTCTTACTGTTGTGGTGCAACAGGGAGAGGGGTGACAGCACTGGAATGGCTATGGATCTTCAGAAAAATATCTCAGGTAAATTAATGTATGCCATAGGGCTAAAGCAGAGCCCCTGTACATAAATATAAAAGCAGTGCGACATTCCCCACAATAATAAAATATTTCATGCCAACACCTGGTGGCTCTAAGTGACTCAACCCACAGTGGTTTCAGATCTGGGAAGTTGTTCAATAAATCTGCTACTATCCAGTTTAAACTAGAGATGGGCTGCTCGGTTCCCCAAGATCCGAACCCGCCCGAACTTCACCTATCCGAGCAGGCTCGGTACTCTCCCGCCCATTCGGATTCTAAATCGAGGCAAAACGTCATTGTGACGTCGTCGGATCTCAGAGCTCGGTTCTCGAGATATTTGAAATGCATAAATACATAAATACCCGCCTCCACAGCAATCCATCACCATTTGACAGAGGGAGAGAGCAGGGTTAGGTCACAGGCAGCATTAGAGCAGGGACAGAGCAATTATTGTATACTTATTCTTTCAATTATTATTGAAATTCTGCTAGCAATTCTTCTAGCAATTGTTAGAGCAGGAAGAGAGGAGGATAGAGGAGGCATTTTTTTTTAATATTTTGCACTACAAGTGCTTTGGGGTGTCCCATATTCCCCAGTGTGAAACCACAATTTTTCTGGCTGCAGAAAGTCTTATCTAGCAGCAATGTCTATTGAATAATTTGCACTACAAGTGTTTTGGGGTGTCTCATATTCCCCAGTGTAAAACAATAATTTTTCTGGCTGCAAAAAGTCTTATCTAGCAGCACTATTTATTGGATATTTTGCACTACAAGTGCTTTGGGGTGTCCCATATTCCCCAGTGTGAACAAACAATTTTTCTGGTCCTGAAAGTATTATCTAGCAGCACTATATATTTCATATTTTGCACTACAAGTGTTTTGGTCTCATTAAAATGGATTCAAAGCAGTCCACATATGAGCAGGATCAGCAAGCAGGTGCTGGCACCAGTCCTGATGGTAGTCTTCCCTGTATGTCATCTGGTAAAGCCTATGTAAAAGAACATAGTCTTTTTAAGTCAGGGAAATAAACACTCCCCCCCAAAAAAAATAATTTTATACAGTCTGTGCAGGCTGATTTTTTTCTATTTAACTACAAGTGGAGGGTGTAATATACACCCAAAGATGATGGCTATATTGCCAATAGTCAAAGATGCAGAGGAAGACAACCAGCCTTGCCTGTATAATTTGCAGGCAAGTGTTAGAATTAAGGACGGCCTTCCAGGGATTAAACTGTATTTTTCTTAATTTGCACTGCTAGAGCCAAACAGAAAGATACTTTGGGCATTTCTATTGACTCACTTATCCAAGAAACAGGTGGAGCACTAAATTATTATTTTAGACCAAAAAAATTGGTATTTTTTACAAAAATTGCAAAACAAACCCAAACAAAACCAAAACCAAAACACGCAAGCGCGGTTTTGCCAAAACCAAAACCAAAACACGAAGGTAATCCAGATCCAAAACCAAAACACTGGGGTCAGTGACCATCTCTGTTTTAAACCATACCCTTAAGTTTTGTTTCCCCTAACCTGTCTGAAAAGATTTGCACACTGATGTCTCTTTGATGGTCCAGAAAATAAACAATTGTACCAAGAGTCACTCTTTGTACCCTCACCTGTATTTCTCAGAGTGTCTACACCTAATCTTGATATTCGACTCGCCCATAGATGATTTTAGTTTCGCTTTTAGCTATCCCTTACTTGCAATCAACTCACTCTTATCACAATCTAGCCAAACTCTTAACACAGAGCACTCACTCTGGAACTCCTCCGAACTATCTGAACATTTAAAACTCACCTTCCCCCTTGTTCCACACCCACTCTCTGCCAAATTGCAACTCACTCTGCCTACCTGGGCATCACAGGTGCACATGTAACCAGGGGGCATTACACTTGCTATGCAAAGATACACTCAGGAAATAACCCGTATCTCACTGGGGTGGACAGAAGAACCAGGAACACACTGGAACAGTTGGAATTAACCAAGAATATACTGGAGTAGATGGAATTAACCAGGAACACACGGGAACAGATGGAAGCTACCGGGAACACACTGGAGGAGCCAGAAGCCAACTTAACAGGATAAGAGACTTCATAAACTGGCCCCATCTTGTATCCTAGGCAGTCTTATAAGTGTAGGGCAATAACAAACAGAAGGAGAGGGGTCAAGTGGCAGTAGCACACATGCCTGGGAATCAAAGATGGCATGCACCATCTTTGTGAATTGGGAGCACTGGGTGTCACAGATTTAGGGTATTTGCTTACTGATTTTTGCACTACTCACCCAAGAGGTGCGGAGTCTAACGTGTTCCTGGTTTTCACCAGGGACCCCCGCAAGGAAGTGTGGTCTTAGCTGCGGGAACAAGCAGGTCGCGGTCCTCTAAGGGAGTAATCAGTGAAGCAGTAGATGAAAGCGGTGTCGTACAGGCCCAGTCCAAACCGTGAATTCAGGAGATGTCCAAGGGATAGTTCAAAGCCGTAGTCAGGGAAGCCGGGTCGAGGTCAGAAGCACAGGAGGAAGAGTCAAATATCAAGCCGAGGTCAAGTTCACAGGGAGCACAGAACAGGGGTAGTCAGTAACAAGCCGGGTAATACACAGGAAGCGCTGGAAACGGTACACAGGAACGCTGGAGCTAGGATGAGACCTAATACTCTGGCACTCTCCATGTGCCAGAGTGAGGTTTTTATACAGGTGCAGACCAATCACTGGCGGTGGTGACGCTAAACACCACCGCCGGAGTTACTAGGAAGCGTTCCGTTGCCTAGCAACGGAACGCGCGACCGCTGACCCGGAAGTACGCTCGGTTGCCTGGCAACCGAGCGCTCAGTCACAGAAGCAGACGTCCGTCTCTGTGCGGCAGGCATAGCACGGAGACGGCGTCTGACAGTACCTCCTCCCCTACTTTGTTGGATAGATCTTTGTTTGAAGAACTGTTTCAATAACCGTGGGGCATGGAGATCTTCTTTTTGCACCCAGGATCTCTCTTCTAGCCCAAAGCCTTTCCAATGTACTAAGAATTGGTGTCGTCCATGAAGGATACGGAAATCCAGGATACGACTAACTTCAAATTCTTCACCTTCCGTAGTACGTACAGGAGCTGGACGATGAGGTGACTGATGAAATTTATTGAGTACAAGTGGTTTGAGAAGAGAGATATGAAAGACATTGTGGATCTTCAGGGAAGAGGGTAACCGGAGTCTGTAGGTTACAGCATTGATCACATGTGTTATGGAAAAGGGACCAATATAACGGGGAGCCAATTTTTGAGAAGGTACTCTTAACTTAAGGTTACGTGTGGATAACCATACTTTGTCATGAACCTGTAAAAGAGGGACCAGTCTCCGATGGCGGTCTGCTGCTTGCTTATAGCGTAGGGAAGTCTCTTGGAGTCTAGCTTTTGTGTTAGACCAAATCTGAGAAAGGTTCCGCATGACATCCTCCACTGCGGGGACTGACAAGGAACTTTGGCTGGAAAAATCTGGGAGGGTGGGTTGGGAACCATAAACAATAAAAAATGGAGAGGCACCAGTAGACTCGTGATGATGGATATTGTGAGAAAACTCCGCCCAGGGTAAGAGATTAGCCCATTCTGCTTGATTATCTGAAGAAAAACATCGTAAGAAGACTTCGAGATCTTGGTTAACCCGCTCTGTTTGACCATTGGTTTGTGGATGATAACCCGATGAAAACTTGAGGTCAGACCCAAGTATTTTACAAAAGGCCCTCCAGAATTTGGAAACGAATTGCACTCCACGGTCAGAGATGATCTCACGAGGACATCCATGAAGTCTAAATATTTCTTTAATGAAGATAGAAGCTAACTGAGAAGCAGATGGTAGAGCAGACAAAGGTACAAAGTGGGCCATTTTAGAAAATCTGTCCACAACAACCCAAATAGTGGTGTATCCATTGCTGGGGGGAAGGTCTGTGATGAAATCCATGGATATGCTTTGCCAAGGGGAATCTGGAATGGGAAGTGGTTGAAGGAGTCCAGAAGGGGCCATTCTGGGGTTCTTACAACGGGCACATGTATCACAAGAAGCCACAAAACTTCGTACACCTGACGAAGAAATTCAAGAGTTTTCTTAACACCAGCGTGCCCTGCCAATTTAGAGGAATGCGCCCAGCGGAGGGTTTTAATTCGCAAATTAGGCTCTAAGAAGGAACAGCCCCTTGGGGGTGTCTTGGCCGTGGTTTTGGTAAGGGCGATAACCCTGGTAGGATTTAGAATGGGTAGAGGTTCCGAGGAAGTACAGAGATCCGTGTTGTCAAAAGATCGAGATAGAGCATCAGCTCGGATGTTCTTGGATCCTGGGTGGTAGGTCAGGATGATATCAAAACGTGCGAAGAACGATGCCCATCGAGCTTGGCGTGGATTAAGGCATCGAGCCTCGCTAACATAAAGCAGGTTTTTATGATCGGTAAGAACCGTTACTGGATGACGTGAACCTTCAAGTAAGTGTCGCCACTCCTCTAGGGCAGCTTTGATAGCTAGTAACTCTTTGTCACCAATTCCATAATTCTTCTCGTGGGATAAAAAAAATTTGGAAAAGAACCCGCAAGGTAAATGAGAACCGTTTTTGGATTTTTGGAAGAGTACTGCCCCCACACCTATAGCAGAGGCGTCAACCTCTAGAAAAAAGGGTTCAGATTGATCCGGTTGAGACAGGGCTGGAGCGGATGAAAAGGCCTGTTTCAGGAGATTAAATGCCTTTAGGGCTTCTGGAGACCAATTCCTGGGGTTGGCTGATTTTCGTGTCAGCGCTGTTATAGGTGCAATAATGGAGGAGAACCCTTTAACAAATTGTCTGTAATAATTGGCGAATCCAATAAACCTTTGGATGGCCTTGGTGCCCTGGGGAAGAGGCCAGTTGGTAATGGCAGACACCTTTAGTGGGTCCATGCTTAATCCTGCTCCGGAAACAATGTACCCAAGGAAAGAGATTTGTTCCACTTCAAAGATACATTTTTCTAATTTGCAGAAGAGTTGATTAGCTCGTAATCGGAGTAAGACTTCCTTCACATGGTGTCGATGGGAGGCAATGTCTTGGGAAAAGATTAGAATGTCGTCCAAATAGACAACGACGAAGTGATATAAACAGTCTTGGAAGATTTCATTAACGAAGGATTGAAATACTGCGGGGGCGTTACTAAGCCCGAATGGCATGACTAGATATTCGAAATGTCCGTCCCGCGTGTTAAACGCTGTCTTCCACTCGTCTCCTTGACGTATCCGTACTAAATTGTATGCCCCTCTGAGATCTAGTTTGGTAAAGATGCGGGCTCCACTAATCTTGTCGAAAAGGTCCATAATAAGGGGTAATGGATAACGGTTCTTGATAGTAATTCTATTTAGATGCCGATAATCAATACACGGGCGTAAGGATCCGTCTTTCTTCTTAACAAAGAAAAATCCTGCTCCGGCTGGAGAAGATGATTTTCTAATGAACCCTCGGGCTAGGTTTTCAGATATGTATTGTGACATAGCTTGGGTCTCCGGTAAGGACAGGAGATACGTCCTACCGCGAGGAATTTGTTTTCCCGGGATTAATTCAATCGGACAGTCCCACGGGCGATGGGGTGGAAGAATCTCTGATCTTTGTTTGGAGAAGACGTCCTTAAAGGCTAAATAGACCGAAGGTAATGTACAGGTTTTAGAATTCGTCTGAGTATGACAGACTTGAAAGCGGTGTGAGGGAATACATTGCTTATGACACTGCGGGCCCCAGGAAATTACCTCCGCACGAATCCAGTCAAATTGAGGAGAATGGTTCCGGAGCCAAGGAAGGCCTAGTATCAGTGGATTAATAGACTGTGGTAATACTAGGAATTGGATCCACTCTTGATGTAAGGCTCCTACCAACAATTGAACCGCACTCGTAATGCTGGAGATGACACCGTTGCTGGCACGGTTACCATCCACGGCAGTGAGGGTAAGCGGTTGGGGCAGATCTTGAATGGTTAACTGGAGCTCTGAAGCAAGAGAGGCCGAAATAAAATTTCCTGCGGCACCGGAGTCCACGAAGGCAGAGATTAGTTGGGGTCCTTTAGTAGTCAAGAGCTGGACAGGCATGAGAAACTCGAGATTGGAGGTGGAGTAGGGAGTGGAAACGGTGACTCCTAAGGCGGCCTCCCTCTTACCGTCTAGGAGGAGGCGTTTCCCGGTCTCTTGGGACAGAGACTTAGAACATGACCAGACTCCCCACAATATAGACATAATCTCTGCTTGAACCGTCTCTCGCGTTCTTCAGACGTTAGTTTAGAGCGGCCAAGCTGCATAGGTTCTTCAGTGGAAGATATTGGGTTTTGAAATTGGGGAGCCAAACGGGGAGTCCGTCTTGTAGAGGACCTTTCTGAACTTCTCTCTCTGAAACGCAGATCGATCCTGATACATAATGAAACGAGGGCGTCCAACTCCGAGGGGAGTTCTCTGGTAGCCAATTCGTCCTTAATTCGATCGGTAAGACCCTGCCAGAAGGAAGCAATGAGGGCTTCATTGTTCCATCGAAGCTCAGAGGAGAGAGTCCGAAATTGTACGGCATACTGCCCGACAGACATAGAACCTTGTCGCAGGTTCAATAGGCTAGATGCGGCAGAAGAGACTCTGCCCGGTTCGTCGAAGACCTTCCTGAACATGTCAATAAAGGCTGCGGAGTTCTCCAGCAAAGGGTCATTGTGCTCCCATAACGGGGATGCCCAGGCCAGGGCTTGCCCACTAAGTAGCGAAATTATGAAGGCTACCTTGGTACGTTCCGAGGAGAATGCTGTAGAGTTACACTCGAAGTGAATGGCACACTGGTTAAGGAACCCTCTACATCTTTTTGGATCCCCGTCAAACTTATCGGGGGAAGGTATTCTTAGTCCAGTAGTGGCGGCTGGAGGGGCAGCAGGAGCCGCAGGGGACACTGCAGAGCGAGAAGGAGCCGCAGATGGTTCCGTAGGAGGGGTTTGTCCTGTCCGTAGAGAGTCCAGGCGAGATAGGATTCCCTGCACACACTGGAGTAAACGAGCCTGGTCCGCCTCCTGTTGTTCCACTCGGCGGCCCAGGTGGATAATGAGGTCCCGAGTTGTAGGTTCACCTTTTCCATCTGACGTCATGGCCAGAGTATACTGTCACAGATTTAGGGTATTTGCTTACTGATTTTTGCACTACTCACCCAAGAGGTGCGGAGTCTAACGTGTTCCTGGTTTTCACCAGGGACCCCCGCAAGGAAGTGTGGTCTTAGCTGCGGGAACACGCAGGTCGCGGTCCTCTAAGGGAGTAATCAGTGAAGCAGTAGATGAAAGCGGTGTCGTACAGGCCCAGTCCAAACCGTGAATTCAGGAGATGTCCAAGGGATAGTTCAAAGCCGTAGTCAGGGAAGCCGGGTCGAGGTCAGAAGCACAGGAGGAAGAGTCAAATATCAAGCCGAGGTCAAGTTCACAGGGAGCACAGAACAGGGGTAGTCAGTAACAAGCCGGGTAATACACAGGAAGCGCTGGAAACGGTACACAGGAACACTGGAGCTAGGATGAGACCTAATACTCTGGCACTCTCCATGTGCCAGAGTGAGGTTTTTATACAGGTGCAGACCAATCACTGGCGGTGGTGACGCTAAACACCGCCGCCGGAGTTACTAGGAAGCGTTCCGTTGCCTAGCAACGGAACGCGCGACCGCTGACCCGGAAGTACGCTCGGTTGCCTGGCAACCGAGCGCTCAGTCACAGAAGCAGACGTCCGTCTCTGTGCGGCAGGCATAGCACGGAGACGGCGTCTGACACTGGGGAGCAGAAAAACTCTGACAACCATCCGACTGGGAGTGGAGTATTCGCCGGACTCCAGTAAGTGTATTGCAGTGTCCGGCCTGTGACAATGGTATTTTCAAGGTAACCAAAGGAGACCCTCTCTCTGATGTCCAATACAAATTTCCCTAATACACCTTAAGGCCATTTGTGTTTAACCAGTTAAGACACTTCCTATGTTTTCTCCTTCCTACCCAAGTTCTTAGAGACCTCATTCCATTTGAATTGTTTTGCCATCACCAACCATCTTGTAAAGGGATGATATATGTCCTTCATGGCCTCTTCTTGACTCCCTTCACCTCTGCTGAAACCATCATGCACCAGAATGAGAGAGAGAGACCTTGGACCTCTACCAGATAAAGAAGCATGGGGTGACATGAGAGTGGAGGTAACAAAAAGCTCTATCTCTACAAGGATAAAGGAGACAGCTTACTAAATTACCAATGGTATTATACCCCTGAAAGGCTGAGTACAATGTTCTATCCCCTATTACTGGAGAAACTGTGGTCACAGGGGTATATTACTCTACATTTGGTGGCCCTGTTTTGTTATTGCCCCTTATATGGACACAGTACTCAGCCTCCTAAGCAATATGGTGGAAGCGGAAATTTCAAAGTACCCTTGGACCTTCCTTCTATGTTACCTTCCAAAAACCCTGGCAAACACTTTAAGAAATTATCATTCCATATTTTAGTCAGAGCCAAGTACATATTGGCCAGGATTTGGAAAACCCATTACCTCCTACAATTGTAGAACTCAAAGACTATATCTGGCACATTATGGTCATGAAAAATTTCACCTGTTACCTTCACAACAGGTGACATCTATTTGGGCAGGTCTGAATCCTATGGCTTTTTTAGGAATGCCAGAGCCAGTCTCTATATCAATAAATGATGCATCCCAAGTGTCACGAGGGCAATGCAAGATGGAAGTGGCTGGTGCCACCTTTTTCAAGTCCCAATTCTCTATTGCTCTTTTTTATTACCAATGATATGTGGTAACCTACTTTAAGTCATTCAGTTATTGTCTCGCCTTGTTTTGCACACTGATTATTTTATACACTGATGTTTACACCCTAATTAAGTGATCATGCAAATGTGCTTCTCCCCCATCAGTCTGTAAAATGGGTGTAGACTTGGGATAGGATTTGTTGATGGCAAAACTTATTTTGTCCCAATTTCTTTTATTTTCAAATGTTTGGAACTAGAGAATCAGAGAATGTGGACGTCAGTTAGATATGGCTGCATTTTAGACCATCTCTGTGCCCTACCTTCCCCATAATCATCTTTTTCGCAAATATAAAACAGTTAAACATTTCTGAAGATAGTGAGAAATTACAATCTGGTCCTGGGGAGTGTCATCATGCCAAGGACACGTTTTTTTGAAGATTAACTGAAATGCCTTCTCAATTCAGCTGCTGGACCCAAAAATTTCAATTGTCATGTCTGTGGCCATTTCTGTTCCTTCTTTTGTGATCTCTGTGGCTTCCCTGATGGCAGCAGCTGATGACTCAATTTCAGAGCAGCAAAGTGTTCTGGTTCTGTGTCCTTCAGTAAGCATCATGCCAAAGACAGCTAGTCCAAGCTGATGGATAACCACAAGGATGCTCATGCAGCCCAAAAGTGAAATCCTTTTCCAAAGCTAGAAGAGGAAGAAGTTTCAGCTAAGATAAATGATGAAGAAAAGCCATGGTTGCCAGCACAATTTCCTTATGATTTCTACAATGAATTGTTAATCTGTCATGTCTCTACATACCATTGTCTCATCTAATTTTAACCATGCCACAACTCCGGAAGCTATTATTAATATTCTGTTACCTTATGTATTAATTGTTACTCACAACCGTTACATTGTAAAGTCATTTGGGCATTGCCATTTTTATCTTAAGATTTTATTAATTGCTCTGTAAATAAAGGATTATCATCATAATAATAATAATAATAATAGCTTCTCTTCCAAAATTGAAGCCATTAGACGGAACATCTCCTCCTCCTATCCCTCTCCCACCACCCTCATCGCTTCACCTCCCCTCCATTAACCAGCTGTGGTGCTCCTTCACCCCTACATCAGGGGAAAAAGTTCGCTCCCTTATTCTTTCCTGTCACCCAACTCCGCTGCCTGGGTGTCACTCTTGACTCCTCTCTCTCTCTTTTGCCCCCCACATTCAATCCCTCGCCCAAGCCTGTCGCTTCCAACTCCGTAACATTGCCCGCATCTGTCCCTTCCTCTCTCAAGATGCTACCAAAACCATCAACCATGCTCTCATCATCTCCGGCCTTGCCCCCATCTGCAACCTTCTCCTTACTGGCCTCCCCCACTCCCACCTTGCCCCCCTCTGCTCTACACTCTATATGCGGATGCAAGACTCATCT
Source organism: Mixophyes fleayi (assembly GCF_038048845.1). Lineage (NCBI taxonomy): Eukaryota > Metazoa > Chordata > Amphibia > Anura > Limnodynastidae > Mixophyes > Mixophyes fleayi. The sequence goes on along the minus strand of NC_134403.1, from coordinate 206,137,691 downwards.
TCCTCTCACGCCGCTCCTCCTCCGCCTCTCCTCTCTGTCTCGCCTTACACTGGCTCCCCTTCCCAGTCTTCTGCCCCTTATATCTCTAACCTCCTCTCCATTCACACTCCTGCCTGCTCCCTGCGCTCGGCCCCTCCTCCACACTGATCACCTCGTCCCACTCTCGAATCTAAGACTTCTCCCGTGCTGCCCCCCTTCACTGGAACGACCTCCCTTGCTCCATCCATCTCTCTCCCAATCTGTGCTCCTTCAAACGGGCACTTAAAACTCACCTGTTCCTTAAGGCCTACCAACCATCCATTTAACCTCTCATCTCTTCTGCTCATCCTCCCCTGACCCCTCTTCTCTCTCCCCTTTGATTCACTGGCTCCCTTTTGTGTCTGACTTTGTTTACCCTCCCTTAGGATGTAAGCTCGAATGAGCAGGGCCCTCTTCCCTCCAGTCTCCATACCTGTTCTTCTGCTCCGTCTCTACTGTATCTGCCCGCCCGGAGTTTCTGAAGTACTGGTACTTTGTGTTTATTGTTCTGTACTGTTCTACCCTGTATAGTCTACTGTTTGTACTGTGTGCGGCGCTGCGGAAACCTTGTGGCACCCTACAAATAAACGATAATAATAATAATAATTACATACTGGCATTGTTGAGTGGATTGTAGGCAAGGTTGAACGGATCATGAGTGTGGCTTGGACTGATGAGAGGTAGAACTGATTTTATTCCAATTTTTTATTTTAAATGCTGGGAGTTATGCCCTAGTTGACATCATTGCCACTTGTAAAGTACAGGAGAGAAACAGCATATGAATTATATGCACTGAGTTCTGGAAACAGCACATAATAGGGACAATGAAACAAGTTTAGTCAATAAGTTAGCTTAGTGCTACTGGCCACACCCATTGCTAATAAATAACTAATTATTGAAGAAAACAAAATAGGAAGAAAGCAAAATAATATCGTCTTCAGCAAAATGGGAAATAAACAAAAATCAGTTGTTCTAGTGTATTGTAAAACAGTATTTTAAGCACACTGTAATGCCTGTTGCAATCACTGATTGGAGATCTTAGGCAGCTGATTGAAAATCTAAAATAGAGAGTCTGATTTCTAGTACAATGTTCATTCACAATGGCAGTATTCACATAATGATGGTATTGTTCATTGTAATTGGAAGTAGCTATTTTTCTATTATTTTAAATTAAATGCAAAATCTTTTATCAGCCTACCTCTGGAATGACAGTACAATTTGTTTTCCTAAGGGACAGCTCTTCAGATTTTATTTTAAAAAAAGAGACTTAGCAAGAAGCTTCTATGCACATGAATTACATAGGAGCCCTGTTAGCAGCAGATGATTTGAGACATTGTTCACACGTGTACAAGTTAAAGAAGATATTTTCATTATAAAGCAAATTTTATGAGCTGCTTCATACATGTAAGCATCACCACTACCAATTGATACTTTCTAATTTTCTGTCTTCTGCACCCTTTTTATAACTTTGCTATCAAATTAACAAAACTGTAACATACAGAGAGTTCAGCAGTTTTCACAAATAATATAAACATTGCCTTCTTCTTTTTCAGGAATCGTCATTTTACTGGAGGTGTAAATCGTGTTGGGGTTCTCGTCCTCGTTAACACGATTACCACCGGGTTGAGATATGAAATGAGACATTTTACTGAAACAGTCAACCACTACCTAGATAGTATTGTGGCCTGCTGAAGAAGGTAGCTCCACAATAAAATTCATAGACATATGTGTCCAAGGGCTTGTAGGAACAGATAATGGCATGAGCTGACCAGAATGGCTGTTCCAAGGGGTTTTGTTTTTAGCATAAATTTCCCAGGACCTAACAAAGTCTCGAGCATCTGAAGACATGGTGGGCCACCAAACAAAGTGAGAGATTTTCTGTGGTTTTACAGATACCGGGATATCTGGCGGTTTTATGGTCATGGGCTTCAGTGAGGACAGACTTTCGAAGGTGGACTGGCAAAAATAAGCGGTTTGCGGGTGTCTCAGAGGGAGCCAATTTTTTCCCGACTAGTTAGGGTAGAAACGAGAAAAATATCCTTCTGTACTACACGGGGAGCACTATTTTCTTATTTTTTTTCCCTTCAGGTCTAAACTGAGATTAATCTCTCACAGCTAAGAAGAATGAAAAGCGATTTTCAAAGAAAGCTTCTCACCTAAAATCGGTGAATGCAGTAAACTTTGCACAAAGCCACAAATATTATTATTTTTTACGGAACACACTATATTAGTTTGCTTTGTTTTGGGTCCTTCTGTGCCGGAGTATCGAATCACCTATATGAACCAGTATGCAGACCAGCGGCAATTTGACAAGAATCAGTGACATCACTGAGGCCAGTCCTGACTAATGTACCTGAGGCTCATGACTTTTATAACTTCTATTTATGAGCTTCTGGTTCTTACCGAACTGATAGGCTAAATGTATATTAGTTCAGACCACAAAATTTCTGCATCCACTGCATGCTGTAGGGTTAGGTTTCAACTGTACGCTTGCTAATCAGTGTCACTTCAAGCAGGAGAACACAATCACTTGTGTCAGAGAATAATGCAGTGTTCTATATAAAGCTGTGGTCAGGGATTGCGTGTGGACAGCTGTCACTGTGGTTTAACTGCAAAATGTTTACATTTTGAATTAGAATTATTAAAGTAATTCTATCGTTTTCAAATAAGCATTGCATAGGCGATTATATTGTGTTTCCAACGCACAAAGTGATTCATTTTAGCAGATGTAAAAAGTTAACAGTTCAATACATGATTATAATATAATACAGTACAGTACAGCCAATACCAAAAGATACATACATACCGCTGCGTTCGCATGCGCTCGCACTGCGCTCCCACAGGTACCAGTGGATAGTAGTTCACTCTTGAATACTGTGGTCACAGTAGATTGAAGCTAGTGGGAGCGCAGCTATGATATATATACATTCAGTGTTACAGAGTGAACAATGCAGATGA